>NC_056735.1:1513709629-1513722129 GCF_019279795.1 Protopterus annectens | reverse complement strand
TAACTGTATAATACAGTAGTACACATAACTAGATGGGTAAGGGTTCTAATCTCAGTTCTGGTAAATGTATGTGTGTGGGTGTGTGTGAATCATATCCTCTGGGGGGGTGGGTTAGCATGTACCACCCAGTAACCTTCCCATTGCCCTATTTTACAAGGCCTGCTGATGCCATTCACCTTAGATGTATATGTATACACTTATCAGCCCTTTAAGCTCTGTGGCATGTGCAATAGCATAATACTATAGTATAAATAATTAGATAGATGGGGTTCTAATCTCAATACTGACAAATCCAGCAATGTGTATAAAGCATATCTCCTGTGGTTGTTGTGTGTACAGGTTATACCATTTTTAAGGCCTGTTGACCCCCTACCCAGGGCATTACTTTAAAGAGCCTATTAATGGCATCTGCCTCACATGTACCAAGTAACACTATCAGCCTATGCCAGTCATCTGTACAGATGTACATGGAATATACACATGTTTGAAACACATATGTGATCTGTGTCTCTTAACAATGAGCATTCCTGTGATACCATTGCCAGATATGTCACAGTTACTGTAGCGACACACATGCCAGCATCAGACATTGTACCTGACTGACACATCATGCTGCTACAAAGTCTGTCACTCTCACTTGTGCAGGTTTGTAGGAGCAGTAGATGGGACCAATTGCTATGCTGGTGGGTTATCCCACCACCCATGAAGGCATTTTCAAAATTACCTGTTGTAAGAGGTTGTGTGTTAGGTCTCAGACATATGATCTATGTGGAGCATACCATGTGTATGCAGAACTATAGTATATACAAATGGATACATAGGGTTAATAATATGTCTACTGGCAACTGTGTATGTGTTTCTGTATTCACAGACCCTTTGGCTGCCTTTAGTGTGTGTGCATGTGATGGCTATACCATTCTGTGTGCCTCTTCCACCCTGTGAACTACCCCATTGCCATCCTAGTGTCAGCCCATACAGATGTCATCTGCCGTACAAGCACAGTTACACAGTTTCTAACACCAAGCCACTGTGGCGCATGCAATACTTGTATCACTGTGTATTGTACATTAATAGATGGGTAGGTCATCTACTCTGATAAGTGTGACCTCCATGTGCATGCGTGTTCCAATGCATGTCCCCATGCAGTGGTGTATTTGTGTGTGTGTGTGTGTGTGTGTGTGTGTGTGTGCGTGTGTGTGCGTGTGTGTGCGTGTGTGTGTGTGTGCGTGTGTGTATGTGTCAAATGGCTCTACCATGTTAAGGGCCTCTGAACCCACCATTGGCAATTCTAACCCTGCAATCATTACCCACTGCAATAGTAGTGGCAGACACTGCCATACTACAGTACCACTGTGCTATCTGTGTTATGTATCTAGCTCTATTGTTCATCAGACTGTGCATGTGGGGGCTGTGCTCAGCCCTTCATCAGCTGCCCCATGTACAGGAATATGACTGTGTGTGCACTACCAGCACGAGAGGTCAGACATGCATATGAGATAACAGACACACATGCTGGTGATTGTCAGGTTAGACTAACACAGGCTGACCAGTGTCAGGAATACATACCCCAAACGTACCAAACATAGTACCAGGCATACCCTCATCAACTGCATGATGGTGGAGTGGATGTGACAGAAATGGCAGGGACAACAGGTGCTGATAGCTGAATCTGTTACAGTTAAATTAATGGCTAAGCTTGTGAGGGACCTAGTGCCAGTACTCAAGTAACCGGCTCTGTATGTGTGAGCCTGTGGTCCTACAGAACACACAGGTGACATGTATGAAGGCTAGGTGGCTGTGTCAAGGGTATGTATGCAAGGTCAGACTGGCTGCCACAATTGCCCCTCACACACTGTTGCATGTAAACACACCTGGTATACATGGGCATATACAGCTGTACCTTGACTATGAAAAGGTCACTGTGTTTTCACTCTGCCTTACTCATCATTGCTACTGTCAGCAGGACCACACCCTGCAGACACACAGACACCTGGAACACAACCAGAATACAGTATGTGACACTACAGTCAATCAGCAGTACTAACGGCAATAGTGTATCATGGCTAACAAGTTATATACACCTTGATGAGTACCCATAACTACTGTCAGCAGACAGCACCTTACATAGCATGACATTGCTACACTGTACTATAATCACCCTGTGCATCACACCCATATGAGCATGTCCGTGCATCGATAGTATGGATAACAGGGTTGTGGCACAAATATCATCACATGTACAGCGTGTTGTGTTGGATTGCCAGAGGCCTAAGCTGAGCAATATGGCTGACATCATGTGTGTGTGTGTGTGTGTGTGTGTGTGTGTGTGTGTGTGTGTGTGTGTGTGTGTGTGTGTGTGTGTGTGTCTGGAGGGGTAGTGCTAAACTGGGCTGTGCAGAGGAGCTGTGCATGTCTGGTGGTCATCAGCCTGTGATACAGATGTGTGAGTGTTTGTCTGCACACCATCAAGCCATGTGGATGCCCGACACAGGGCTATGTTGGACAGCTATGGACCATACATGGCAGGATGCATGGTTCACCATCTCCCAGCAGGGATATGGGACCTGGTTCTATCAGTAGTATCACTAGCACTGCAAGGCCCAAGAACTGATGCAGTACTACTCCCCTATGGTGACTGCTGTCTGCTGGATCCACATCCCTGATGGAACTGGCCAGGACAACATGCCTATGGCCTGCTCTGGTGTGCTGTGGACAGCACCCTCCCTTTGCTTGTGCTGTTGGTACTGCCACTATGAGACTGTGAATGTGCATGACCACGTGAGCTCATAGCTGATCATGTTGCAGAACTACATCCACCTGGCTGATGCCCTACTCCCACCACATTTTCAAGCACAGACATTGCATGGTTGAGCAGTGACAGTGTCTCACCCCACTGTCTATCCAAAACACCAGCAAGATGACATATGGCATCACAAATGCCGTGGAGGTCGTCATGCATGGCAAGGGACACTGCATTCAAGACCCAGAGCATCTGTCTGGTATTGTGGTCAGTACACAGCTGTGCCTCCTTAATGGACCATAACATGCATCTGGTGACACCTGCTGTGGCACTTGCAACAGGGGCTTGATGGTCAGTATTCCTCCATCAAGCACCCCATCCATCTGCCTGTGTATGACCTCACCTGCTTGCTGGTTATGAATGGTGTCTACACTCACACTCACCATACTCAACACACTAGCCTGTTCCATGCCACCACCCTTAACCTGTCCATTATCCATGGCTGCAGGGGACTGGGTATATGTGGGCATACTGACTGTGTTTGGAGACATGGTGGGTGAAAGTAGGATACCAAACAATGGCACAGATTCTGTCACCAACAACTCCACCTGTGCCTCACTATGACCACCATAATCATGGGAGTCTGCTAAGACAGTGACATCAGGTTGTGAGGGGTAGGGACACCAAGCCCTGTGTTCACCTGCAAGGGGAAGGCAACATATGTAAATCAATACCCCACAGTATTATGTTTGCTGATACACACACACACACACACACACACACACACACACACACACACACACACACACACACACACACACACACACACACACACACACACACGCACACACACGCACACTCCTACACACACACCTGCACACACACACTCACACACACACACACACACACACACACACACACACACACACACACACACACACACACACACTCCTGGTACAGTCTGACATAACTGTGACACCTATGGGCCCTTCAGGGCAGACCTTATGGTAGTTTTGCCTGCCACAATCCATATCTTTCACTGCTATTGTAAGGCCCACAACAAAGAGTGACAAATCCTACTGTGTGATCGGCCTAGTAGCAGAATGGTAATTGTGGCCAAGACCAAAGCTATTGGAGTGATCTATACAGTGTCACCAAGTGCATGTGCATGTACTATAAGAGCTGACTTACTGCTATACAGACCACACACAATGACAAAGTGGAATGATATGTGATGATAAATGAAGGAACAGGACTAAGCACTATCACTGCAGTACCTACACAGTTCAGACTCACAGGGATTCATTTCAGACAACATTGCAGGACAGTCTGCAAAACATACAGGAAACATGTAAGGTACTAGGTGTATAGCCTCATAGGATGATAACAGGCTATTGGCCCTAATGCCCTCATAAGCCTGGCCCAGACTTTCACCCATGTCCCTTCACAGCCATCAACTATTTCCCCTGTCTAGCTGGGACATACGTGGGATCCCAGGAGTGTCTCATCCAATTCCCATGCAGTCATCCAGGTTCTTCTTTAAGAGGGATAAAGAAGTATTCTGCTAGACATGGGGAAGGAGTGTATTGTACAGACAGTGTATTGTGTGGAACACTAAACTAACCTGACACAAAAAGTACTATACATGTCACAGACCAGGGGAGGGCCTTGCATGCTTGATGCATGAGTGGGGTTTCTCTTACAGATATGCAGAAATTCCAACAGACTGGTTTGTAAATGGCCTTGTATGCTAGACACAGGTCACCTATGATCAGTCTGTATGAGACTGAGTACAGGGATAGGTGTTGCAGACCCTGGATTTGCCTGGTCAGAAACCTCTGTTGTCTCTGCAACTGTTGCATTTGCTTGGCAAGGTATATGCCAAAGGAGCTATTGTACTTGGTAATGCATCTGATAAGGGTGGAGTACAGGGATGTAGTGGCCTCCTGGTTCCTAGATGACATACTCATATTTGTGAGGTGGGCCATTTAGACAGCCTTCTGTACAATGGTGCTCACATGGTGGGAAACTGATAGGTTGCTACCAACCTTGGTGCACAAGTCACCTCACACCTGATTGCATGCTCAGTACATTACTACTGTCATAATTAGTGTGGATGACATCTGCCACAGCAAGGAGAATAATGCACCTCCTGGCATTCAGTTTGTGGCAATGCTTCTTGCATCAGTTATTAATTTGGGTGAGGGATCTTAGGGGATGCTTACATCAGTAGGGGAATGTAAGACACTGGCCAGCTTGCAAGCATCTATAAACCTGGTCAGCCACAGGGTTGTGCTTTTGTCCTGTACCTCAGATATGTATATCTCCAACGGTAGAGGCCCCCAGACCGATCCTTGGTGTACACCACTTTGGAAGACTCTACTACTAGAGGTGGGTTCCACTACGTTGACCGAGTGGGTACTATCATTGAGCCAGTTAGCTACCCATCTGGTAACATGCAAGTCAATGCCAAGCTGTGCAGGCGTTTGCAACCTGGCCAGCTGGGGATTATTGTGAGGGAATTGGGCTAGGTGAAGGTAGTCATTGTTCACCATCTTCCACTCGTCCTTGTGTTTGTTGACCACTTCAGAGAAGTTGACTAGGTTTAACAAGCGTACTCTCACTTTGAAAATATGACACTGTGTGGGCTCAGGCATTTTGAGGTTGCCATTGCCGATGCCCCTGTTCATAATGTCCTTGATATAGCATTCCATGACATTGAAGAGCAGGCTAGTTATGCTGACATGAATATGATTGGCTGGGTTGGTGGATTGCTCTGCCTTTGTGTATAGGGATGACAGTGGCTGTCTTCTGTGCAGATGGGATGACACCTGTGCTCAGGCTTTGGTTGACTACAGTGTATAATGGCTCTAAGAGCTCATGCTTGAGTTCATGTAGGATGCAGCCAGGGATGGTATCAGGCCTATTGAGACCTCTGTGTGTTGCCTTTGAGAGGGCATTATGGACCTGCTTCCTGATGATTAGGGGAGGGGGAAAGGTGCTGTGCATGCACATGTGTACCAATGGGGGAACGGAGGTTGATGTTTTCACTTCTCCTGTCTGCAGCAGGTTGCCTATATCTATGCCGTATGTGTATGATGTGTTATTGACCACCACTACAGAGCAGATTTGTGTGTTGCCTCTGGGATTGAAAATATATGTGTGGGAGGCCTAGGGATTGGCCTTAGTGGATGTGTCCAATCTGCACTCAATGATAGCCTTAGGGTAACTCACCTGTGACCTTATTTGCTTGTGTAGACCATGGTGACATTGCTTCAAAAAGGCACCTGTTCATTCTTGACCCTGTCCAGGAATTATTTCCAACTATTATGGTATTTATGTATTGCTGCTATCCACCACAGATGTTTACCCTACCTTGAGGGAGATTATGTTGTCCTGTCAGGTATTGCTGAGTCCATACAGCTATGTAGGTGCTGACATAATATTGTGGTGTGGGCCTGGACACTACTGCTATTTCCAGCTGATGGGACGTTGGCTGTTAATCTACCTCTACCTGCTCTGAGGAGATTTATAGTAATTTGTGTAAAGTTCATTTCATTTGACCCTGACAAGGGGGGCAGGGGAGATAGTGACCTGAACAGTGATGGCTATGTGGTCAGATCTTACAAAGGAGGTTGACACTGTAGGAGTGCTACAGTGGCTACTCATGCTGGTTAGGACCAGGTACAGGATATTTGCACCTGTTGTAGGAGTGTTGACCGACTGATCCTCTGCATTGCCATTGGCAAAGCCAAAGAATCTCTGCGCATTCATGTTCAGGTGGGATAGGTCATGCACACTATGGTTGGGTAGTTGAAGTCACCGAGGAGCAGGGTAGACAATTGAATCCTGACAGATTCCAGCACATCCCAATAGGTGTGGTGGGTGTCCATAGTCATGGTTGGAGGCCTGTAGCTAAGGTGTTTTGTCAACTGTTAACTGCATGCAGGATGTCTCCCGTGCGTCATATTGTTTGGAAAGCCTGGAGGTGTGTATGTGTATGATAATGTTTAACACGCCACATCCTGTGGCTTTGCAGCCTTCCATTTGGGATCTAAACGTACTATGGGATGAGTAACCTGGCAAGGTTAGTGTGCTCTCCACAGCTACAAAGAAGGTGTCAGTGACTGCACAAATGTCGGCATCCTATAGGACAAGGTACACCAGTGATGTGTCAGGCAATACACAACTGTATGAGGCATTGGCTACAAATATGAGGCAGACATGTGGTGAGTTTGTAAAACTCTGGACAGTTGTCAGGTATATGCTTATACCGTTCAACACACACTTTTGCACCTGTTGTGTGTGCACATACCCTATATAATTCTCTTACATTTGTAAAACAAACATATGTATCATATCAGTATTCACAGGTGACATATGACTATTTACAACATCTCAGGTAGCTGGCCTAACAGTGTCACACTCAGTATTGGACAACAGACACTCCAGTGGTAGTCATACGTGAGCTGACCTCTGCTGGGGTGACTCAGGGGCCAGAGATGTGATCCATGTCACTGCAGACAGGGCAAGCAGGAATGGCCATAGGTGTCAGACACCAGCATCTAAGTCCAGCAGGTCTTGTTCTGACCTAGTGTTTAACTTTCTATTTCACATTATTGCATCCCCTCCTTCTGCATTCCATTACAAGCTTACATGACTGACATACCTGTTATAGTGCTGAAGAGTTTCCTCAGAATAATGCAACTGTTTAGGTTAGTGTAGTGGCAGTCTGTCTTTGTGTACATGGGTTCGAACCTGTGTTGCATAGGCAGCAGCTTGCCTTTTGTAGGTAATGCTCATGAGCTGGTGATGGTCTGTGCACCAATCAGTGTCTCCCACTTGCTACTTGCTTCCAGAGCAGCTGTGTTTTTTTTCCATTAGCCAATGCCATAGCAACACAGTGCTATAATAAAGTCCTTCATGTGGGCCTTGCCCCTTATCCTTGCCTGTGTGGAAGATATTATGGAGATGTGGGGGCTATAGCTTTACAGACAGTAGGTGGAAATACCTCTAATGACAAAACATGTGGCGACAGCCCAATAACATGGAGGACAAAGCTCCAGAATTGGGTACAGATTGTAATTATTGCTGTTATACACAGAGGATTGCTAGATGAACAGGGTTTGTCTGTACATGCATTTTCTGTGTGACTTTTTGTCTGACAGTGATATGTCTCTGACATACCTCTCAACTGTCCAGATGTTTACAGACTGCCCAGAGGTTTGCCTGTTATGTTTCGTCTGTTCCTCAGACAATTCCTGTTTTTGAGACATCAGCAGGATCATTTGAGGATTGTAGTTAGCAAATGTTGACATCCATTAGTGTTTCAGATGTCATATCCTTCAGGAATCTTATGTTACAACAAACCCTGTAACACCAGCAGCTATTTCAGTTTGTAGCACCATTTTGCGAGATATGTCCCTCTTTTCAGCCCCCTCTCCCCAAGTATGTCATGCTTTGTCTAGATGTCTTGAAGTAAGAGGTTCAGAGGTATGGTGTATCATTATTTAGTAACTGCACTCCTGATATCCTCCCAGTGACTTAGCAGACTCCTAGAAGTGGTATGCGACAGTGTCCATAAATATGGTCCCACTCTCTGAACATTCTGTGGAAATCTGTACAGTTGAGAGTTATATATGTCTGGCCATTGTTAACACACTGACAAGATTGTGTAGTAGTATTGTGTGTAAATGATTGTTGGGCTGAGTAGGGAGAGTAGCAGATGTGAGTGTTATAGATCCTATTTTATCTGACTGTGGATGCTGCTACAGTTGCTGGTGGTCTATCAGGTGTATATGTTTGTAGGGGCACACTGAGACATATCCAGTAACACCTCAGGATTCCAGTAGACTGTGAGTTGGGCTAATATATGTCGTGCAGTGTGTGACTGGCAATATGGATATGTTTGTTCAAAAAAGTCGTTCTACTCTAGAGTTCATTTGGGGCACTGGTATGTTGCTGTGTCTGTGGTGCAAATGGTTGTGGGTGGACAATTTCTCATCAATATCTGCTTTTCTCTACAGTTACATCCCTGTAGTGCATGATATATTTGGAGATACATAGGTAATTCCTCAGAGCTGATTTTGGGTTGTGTCATGTTGGTCTTACTGTGGTTCAGAAGGTGCTGAGTGAAATGGTCAGCAGATCTCAGTGTTTTTTCTCTACTGTTACATGACTGCAGTCATACCTCTCCACTGTCCAGATGTCTAGACACTGTCCAGATGTGTGGCTCATATGTTTAGTCTGTTCCCCATAACAGTTGTGGGTTTCTGAAAAATCACTGGGATGATGTGAGCATTGACATCAGTAAATGATGACAATCATTTGTGTTTCAGACCTGAAATCTATCATGAAATATATGTTACATCAAACCATCGTACTCTAGCAGACTTCTACATGTATAACAGCCATATTTCAAAGATGTTACTATTGTTTGCCCTTTATTCCCCCACTTTGTCAGGCTTTTTGAAGATGTCTTGCAATAAGAGGTTGGTTTATATATATATATATATATATATATATATATATATATATATATATATATATATATATATATATATATATATATATATATATATGTGTGTGTGTGTGTGTGTGTGTATATATATATATATATATTGTATTTATATATATATATATATATATATATATATATATATATATATATACACATAAGAGTACTACAGATATATATTTTCCCTTATGTGAAATGACTGTAGTGCATGATATGTTTGTAAAAACATTACAAACTCCTACAGCTCAGATGGTGTAGAGATACGTTATTGTGATTATATTTCACACAGTCCTGGGTTCAAGACTTGATAGTGGTGACTTTTTTCACTCATGTTAAATGACCATAATGCATGATATGTTTGTAAAAGCATTCCAAACCCTCATAGCTCAGATGGTGTAGTGATACATTGCTGTGATTGTAGTATACAGCAGTGTGGGTTTGAGACTTGGCAGGGCTGATTACTTTGTTGCTGGGCAGAATAAGGGCTGATAGAGACAGAGTGATTAAGGCATTTTTTAGCAGATTTGCATGGTTTTGCATGAAGCTAAGTGATGCTAGCAGATGGTTAAGTCCTCTTAGCCTCACTTAGCACCACTAATTTTAATTAAAGAAAAAAAAGTGATAGGAAAGTGGTGAAATGTGGGCAAACAGGGGGTAAAACATTAAAAAAAAACAGGGATGTGCAGGATGAGTGCAGGAAATGACCATAGCTCTACATTTCCTCTGCAGCAACAGCTGTGAATAATGTGTAGACTTTGGAATTTACATTCTCACACCCCACAGGGAGGAATGTTGGCGACAGACATTTGTAGGATAATTTGTGAGCATATTGATTAATTTCACTGGACATGGGGGCAAAATGTAGAGCTATGCATGGGGCAATGACTTTTTTGTGAGAGAGATGCCCCCCTTTTTTTTAGGTGAGAGTGGGATATTGGGGAAGGGCTGTAGGTATGTCTGGAGAGGTAGGTTGGGTAGGATAGATAGCATTTGCAGACAGACAAGACACACAAGACAGCAGACAGGGGTGGTATATGATACATGAGGGGGTAAACACCTTGGACAGAGAGAGTGCTTGGGAATCAGAGGCCCACGAGCCCTCAATGGATACAGTGGGACTGAGGTCCCCACCCATGGGCAATTACCACTGCACCTTCATGGCCCCAAAGGTGGCTGTGCTGGGGGCTGGACAAGAGGGGTTGGCTGCCCCTCGAGATGCACCAGACATCCCTACATCTGGCACAGCTGCCGACCCAACTTGGAGCAGATGACTTTGCACACCATACCCCAGAACATTCTGTGGGTGACGGGCTCCTCTCCACTCCTGCTCTTGGAGGGACAGGCCCTGTCCCCTGAGGTGGTTCCACTCAAAGTTGGTGCAGGACCAGCAGAGGAGGATGTTCTGGGTTGGGTCCCAGATGTGCTGGAGCCCAATGCCACAGCCAAATGGGGCGGGACAGATGGATCCACCAAGATCTGCCTTTCCAAATGTATTATGGTATTGTGATTTTCCCAGACATATTGGTTAGTCATGAGCAACACATTTCGAAATTAGTTATAACAGCATGCATGGGTGTTCCAATTAACCCAAACCAACAGATTTGAAACAGTTGCATAGCAAACAGAGCACATGCATAAATGGAACAACAGTAAGCATTTTAACAGCATGCAAGTTACATTGATGGCAGCAGGCCACCAGTAATGGTATTTGAACAAGGTATGTTGATATGCAACCTATGAAATACATGAACAATAATAGAACACATGTCCCAACAATAGGTTTTGAGAACAACATACATATAGTATATGAATAATAATTATTGATGCAGATGACAGGTGGGGGGAGAGAATAAAAGTCCATTAACAACTGTATCGGCAACTATTTTTCACAGCAATACTGCACAATATTCTACAGGTCTGCCCTCCCTTTACATCAACCTATGGCCCATAGCTTCAGTGGCACATACATACCTGTTAAACTGTCAACCTGTAATGGTATGGGGCAGACTGGTTGAACTGTGGCTACTTTACTGGAGGAGGCTTTTACATGTCAGGGATACATACTTGGCAAAGAAGGGGTATCCTGCAATGATGTTGTGCAAGTCTGCTACTAGCATAGTTCACCTGGATTCCTATCTGTGTCCAAGTTGATTGGCAACAGTGACCACTAGCCATGTGACAACATGACACTTGAGAGACATGTATTGGGAAGAGGGCATGGTGTATGTACCTATCCTGCTCTCATTTGCAGGCATAGCGTTGGACAGTGGGACAGTTGTACACGATGTAGTGTTAAACCCCTCAAACAGCTACTACAAACACTTCATTACCTGTAAGACCTGTGGGGAAAATATCTGTTACCACTATCTGACTATTTCTACAAATATTCAAGATTTCTTGAGTGTATATATGCACATATCTCAGTACCATTCCCTGGATTTGAACCATGTCTGGGTGTGCTAAAATGAACTACAAGGCTTTTTCTCATCACACTAAGCTATTGGGGAACTGCTGTCTCTTGTTTGTCTGTTTTCTGCCTAATACTCTGTGGGTTAGACAGTTTGACCTTGTAATCCTGAGATTCATTCATGACAGATAGTTACTGTACTGTGTAGTTATCCTTTGAAATTATACGATCTTGAAAGCAAAGGTTAACACAAGGCATTGCAGCAGGTGACACACTATAATACATCTGACATTAGTATTCAGGGGTGTGATCTTAGTTCATGTACTCTGTCACAAATTGTCTACTCAGAGGCGATCTCTTCTTAACATACAAGGCCATGTCAAACCCAGAGCTGTTGGACATGCTACACTTAAAGAAATCCCAATCCCTCAGAGCCACATGCTCCAGGGAATAAACCTTGTCATCACAATGAACAAAACATGCCTGAGGGATAGGTTCCTGACCCAGAGACTCCCCAGACTCTGGGATGACTGCCCATACATGTCAAGCAGAGTGCCTCTTTGTCCGTCTTCAAAAGGAACCTTGACAATTGGATGGGAGATAGGAAATTCACCCCGGGGATCATGCCAGTTGCTCTGCTAGACAGGGGTCCAGGGAAGTAAGTACTCTGGGAAAAATTGCCAGGGAATTGTTATGGTTAGGCTTGTATAAGCCCTAGGGCCAATAGCCTAGTTCCAACCTATGAACCTATGAAACAAAGTGGCAATTCAAGCTTAATGCAAAGCATGAGCCTGGTTTGAATGATGGGATCTTTATAGCCCCTATACTTAAGTAGA
>NC_056735.1:1513677129-1513704629 GCF_019279795.1 Protopterus annectens | reverse complement strand
GTCTATCCAAAACATCAGCAAGATGACATATGGCATCACAAATGCTGTGGAGGTCATCACGCATGGCAGGGAGTACTGCTTTCAAGACCCTGAGCATCTGTCTGGTATTGTGGTCAGTACGTGCCTCCATAAAAGACCATAACATGCATCTGGTGACACATGCTGTGGCACTTGCAACAGGGGCTCGATGGTCAGCAATCCTCCATAAACCACCCCATCCATCTGCCTGTGTGTGATCTCACCTGCTCGCTGGCTACAGCTGGTGTCATCACTCACACTCACCATACTCAACACACTAGCCTGTTCCATGCCACCACCCTTAACTTGTCCATTATCCGTGGCTGCTGGGGACTGGGTATGTGTGGGCATTCTGACTTTGTTTGGAGACATGGTGGGTGAAAGTGGGATACCAAACAATGGCACAGATTCTGGCACCAATAACCCCACCTGTGCCTCACTATCACCACCATCATCATGGCAGTCTGCTAAGACATTGACATCAGGATGTGAGGGGGCAGAATACCAAGCCTGTGTTCACCTGCAGGGGAAGGCCACATATGTAAATCAATACCCTGCAGTATTATGTTTGCTGATACACACACACACACACACACACACACACACACACACACACACACACACACACACACACACACACACGCACACGCACACATGCACACACGCACATACACACACGTGCACACATGCACACACACACACACACACACACACACACACACACACGCACACATGCACACATGTACACACACACACACACACACACACACACACACACACTCCTGGTACAGTCTGACACAGCTGTGACACCTATGGGCCCTTCAGAGCAGACCTTATGGTAGTTCTGCCTGCCACAATCCATCTCTTTCACTGGTACTGTAAGACCCACAACAAAGGGTGACAAATCCTAGTGTGTGATGGGCCTAGTAGCAGAATGGTAATTGCGGCCAAGACCAAGGCTATTGGAGTGAGCTATACAGTGTCACCAAGTGCATTTGCAGATACTATAAGATCTGACTTACTGCTATGCAGACCACACACAATGACAAGGTGTAACGGCATGTGATGATAACAAATGAGGGAACAGGACTATGCACTATCACTGCAGTACCTACACAGTTCAGTCTCCCAGGAATTCATTTCAGACAACATTGCAGGACAGTCTGCAAAACATACAGGAAACATGTCAAGTACTAGGTGCATAGCCTCATGGGATGATACCAGGCTATTGGCCTTGATGCCCTTAAAATCCTGGCCCATACTCTCTCCCATGTCCCTTCACAGCCAAAACCTATTTCCCCTATCCAGCTGGGACACACGTGGGATCCCAGGGGTGTCTCATCCATTTCCCATGCAGTCATCCAGGTTCTTCTTCAAGAGGGCTATAGATGTATTCTGCTAGACATGGGGAAGAAGTGTATTTTACAGACAGTGTATTGTGTGGGACACTAGACTCCCCCACCAAGTACTATACATGTGAGACAAGGTAATGTTAAAATGCCAAATTTTATTAATGGTTAAGCACTTTCCTCTCCTTCAAGACACTTTATCAGAACAAATTCCATTACAAACCCAGCCTACCCAGACAGGCCAAGGAAATTTGGGAACAGAAGACAACCGAGAGACTGGTGTGGAAGGTTCCTCACAAGTCAATGAAAGAATGGCAAGTAGAAACCCCAGCCAGAATGGGGAAATTAATGACACTTGGAAAAATAACTGTTTTAACTTCAAAATAGTTACGGATGGTGCCTTTTCAGATTCTAGGCAGACCATTTCTCTAGCCAAAAAGTTAAAAAAACCTTTGAAAATGACTTGTTGGCATATAAGAAACTGCAAATGGAAAATTCATATTTGGAAAGAAATATAGAATTGGGACATGTACCACAGGGTCTGTGTTTTGTGGAGATACCCCAATGGGGATGATAAAAAATGAAGATTTCCTTAATGATATACATTCCTTGTTTGATCACACTGGCCTGGATATGATGCATTTAATGATTAAGTATAACAATCAGGCTTTGGCAATCCATTGTGGGAACTTGGATTTGCTGAGTAAAGCCATATTGACTGATTGTGAGTACAACAAATTATGAGGCAGCCACTATGAAGTTAACAAAAGTGTCAAAAATTTTTGTAGTACAATATTTTTGTGAAAGCAAAATAAATTGAAAATGCATATTCAAGAATATTCCCTTAACAAATTTTATCCTTTTTCATTGAGTAATTTAATGACAACAACGGTGAGGCCAATCAGGAGCGAGATGTTAATGTGCCAGTGACGACAAACCAGAGATTGCAAAAGCAACAGCGCTTGGGGTCTGTGAATTAGGTAGATTATTCCAAGCGGATAAGGCGGTCGGAAAGGGTTCGGGGAAAGAACCAGTATTCCCATTTCTCCAAAACAAGGTCAAATGAATATTTGCGGCAAGGGGCAAGGCCTAAGAACAGTAGGAACTGACTTTGGCAGTTTCCCGGCCATATGCTGAATACAAATGGCAAAGTGAGTACTTTGTGTAGAACTTTGAATAATAATAATGTAACAGTTTTTTTTTTGCTGACTATGATAACAAAAATAGTGTAACAGGCGTTGTGTATTCTAACGTTGTAAGTAGCCTGAATGCTGAAACAGTGTTTAACAAAGTGGCTCTTTGCATGGATAAGAAAGCTCAAAGCATCTGTTTTAATTCTAAATCAATTTTGGATACACCGCAAGGACAATGTGTAAATAATTTGCAATGTTCAACATCCAAAACTGATGAAGATGTTAAAAGAAACTTGGACTACATTATTGACTTGATGAATGAAAATATGGTTAGTGCATATGATGTTAACTTAATTCATTTTATGGAATCAAATGTTGTAGAAATGGAGAATTGTGGGGTAAACTTCCATGACAGTTTATTTTGTTCATCAAATGGCAATGCTTTTGATAACGAAAATATGAATAGTTGTTTGCATTTTAGCATTTTATCTGAAGGTGAAAATGGTGATTATTTTGACTGTGGTAAACACTTAAATAATGATAGAAATAATTTTCCATTTGCAGGGCAAAACGATAATACTGTAGTTACACCATTACATGAAGGTTTGGTGGCCTTTTCTGAGGTGGAAATGGTTGATGTTGTTGATTTAAATTTGGAAAATGAGACTGAGTCTAATGTTTTAGCTGATGATTTTAACTTTTTTAGGAATTCTAACGACAAAACCGACCGCCCATTATTAAATGTAAATGATGAAAGAAGTGACACTGCTACATTGGGTGAAATGTGTAAAATAGTCAATAACAGCAATAATGCCTTTAAAATATACAGTTATTCTACTAAAGTGGTACAAACAGCACATGCTGAATTTTTGGCCAAGGGATTTACCTTTGTGCCTGCAAGAAAGGAAAATATTGTAAATGCCTTAATTGATTTAAAATGTTTTACCTATAAATTGAACCTTAAAGTATGGTTTGGTAAAGGGGGTAATGAATTAAATGTGAATGGAAATGATAGTGAAAGAGTTTTATTAAGAAAACCAAGTACTTTAAATCCCCCTTTGAACAACTCCATTCGGGTGTATGAAAGAATGTATGAAAAACAAATAAGGCAGCACTTTAAACAGTCCCATGGGGAGAATTATTGTAATTTAAATAGTGGTGAATTAGCCTTATTAAATGATTTTGCTAAAGACAAAACAGTGCACATAATGAAACCCGACAAAGGGAGTGGAGTTGTTCTAATTAACAGGGTAGAATATTTAAATAAAATGAATGTGCTACCTATGGATAGTACGTATGACGAAAGCTCCTTAAATGAGATACATATTGCCTATAGAAAGATAGATCTAGCGTTGGATGATATGTTGTGTCAAGGTCAAATCAGCCTTGATGAATATAATTATATAAAAAATTACTATCCCATGATTCCGAATATCTTCGGAATACCGAAGATCCACAAGGGCCTTGTAAATTTAAGTTTTAGGTCTATTGTGGATGGTAATAGATCAAAAACATGTTACATGAGAAAGTATATTGATCATTGTTTACAGAAAGGCTTATAAATATTTGAATACATTACAAAGGATTCATGGCATTTTTTTAAAGAAATTGAACAAATTAAAATGAGAGCCTAGGCTGATTATGGTGACTGTGGACATTGTTAATTTGTTTAGTATTATGCCACATTTTGAAGATATAATATGGTTGGAAGTTCAGTTAGCAAAAACTAGAATGTATGACCAGGACACCATTAATAAGATTATTGCCCTGACTGAATTGGTTTTAAACAATAATTACATACATTTTGAAGAGCAATACTTTAGGCAAGCCACTAGGGTAGCCAGAGGGGCTGCCTGTGCTCCCATATTTACAAATTTTGTAATGTCATACTGGGAACAGGAATTTTTAATGAAAAGTAGTTATTGGACAAAAAATTTACATTATACTAGATTCCTGGATGATCTTTTCTTGTTGTGGAGGGGTAGTCAACAAGAATTAGAAGAATTTTTTTCTTATATCAATAATACAGTGTTGTTCTTGAAATATACCCATAGTTTTAGTGAAGAACAAATCACATATTTAGACATAGAGTTGAATGTTGACAAGATTAATGGTCGACTATATTCTAAGATACACAGAAAGCCAACATTTTCAAATTACTATTTAGAATTTAAAAGTTGGCATCCTTTACATCAAAAAAGAGCAATTGTGAAAGGCCAACTGGTAAGGGCTGCCAGGATGGTTAGCCATGATGAGCATTTTCAAGATGAAATTAGTTTTATAGTCAACATGTTTGTTAAAAGGGGCTATCCTTTAGATTTATTGGAAGAATTATCTAAGGAAGTGATAGGTAAAAGGTATAAAAGTATTTATATAGTAGTCTTGGGTGGGCCTCACAGGTCGCAAAGTGAACTGGTTGTCAATTGCATTTCTAGGGGAAATGAATCAAGATTCAGGTTTATAATTAATTTTAACCAGGATTCTGGGGGTATCAACCAGGCAGTAGTTAATAATTGGGAAATCCTGGGTTTTGATCTGAATGTAGGGGAAAAGTTGGTAAGTGTTCCCCTAGTATAGTATATAGAAAGGATAGGTCCCTTAGAAACATATTTGAGTTTAATAAAAATGCATATGGCCTTTCAAATAAAGCCAAAGGGAATACAAAATGTGGAAAGTGTAATTATTGTTACAATATCTTTGAAATGGAAGAGCAGTTTAAATTGAATAATAATAATTCTTTCCTTATAAAAGGACACTATAATTGCAGTAGTGTAAATGTGGTCTATTTAGTCAAATGTCAAAAATGTTTGGCATTTTATATAGGAAAGACTTCTAGAACATTTAAAACACATATCAGTGAGCATCTTTATGATATAAAGAAGAGAAAAAAAACGCTTTATTTAGGAACATTAAAGACAATGGGACACACTCATTTAAGTTATTGGCTATTGATCATGTAGTAAAGGACCCTCAGGGTAAAATAGTAGACTTACATTTGGATGTAAGTGACTTGAGATGGCAGTGGAGGTTGGATGCCACTCAATTTCCTGGATTGAATGAGGCAGTCAATATTGCATGCATTTTAAAATTAAAACATATTATGGGCTAGATGGTTTGAAGTGCCATCAGGCACAATTAAATTAAATTAAATTAAATATGAGATGTGTGTTAATGTTTTAAATGTTTTATTATATTATATGAGTGAGCTTATTTATTTAATTCTGATAAAATGTGAAAAATTATGTAGTGCGTTTTAAGTTGTAATTAAGTGATTCGTGTGAACTTATTAAGTAAGGGTATTTAAAGGCTGGAACAAGAGGTTCACTGCTATCCAACCAAGTGAATGCTCCATAGCTATACTTCTACAAAACTTAAAATGATAAAAAATGGTAAGAACGGAGCAAAAGCGGAGATATAAAATATTCAATAATGGTTTATTCTTTAAAACAGAAAGAACGGATAAGCGCGCTTTCGCTTATAGCTTCATCAGATCCATGAATAAATGTCATTCACTCAAAACATTTTATACAGAAATTTAAAAAGTTTAAAGAATAAACCATTATTGAATATTTTATATCTCTGCTTTTGCTCCGTTCTTACCATTATTTAAAGGGTGGGTTTGTAATGGAATTTGTTCTGATGCAGTCTCTTGAAGGAGAGGAAAGCGCTTAACCGTTAATAAAATTTGGCATTTTACCATTACCTTGTCTCACCTGATTTGGTGCTGTGAGCTATTGTGGTTTTAAGGTTCTGAAGTTTAAATTTGTGGTGGTGCAAGTACCATACATGTCACAGACCGGGGAGGGCCTTGCATGCTTGATGCATGTGTGGGGTTTGTCTTACAGATATGCAGAAATTCCATCAGGCTGGTTTGGAAATGGCCTTGCATGTTAGACACAGATCACCTATGATCAGTCTACATGAGACTGAGTACAGGGATTGGACTTTCAGCCTCCCTGTATAGAATAGGTGTTGCAGACCATGGATTTGCCTGGTCAGAAACCTCTGTGGTCTCTGCAACTGTTGCATTTGCTTGGCAAGGTATATGCCAAAGGAGCCATTGTACTTGGTAATGCATCTGATAAGGGTGGAGTACAGGGATGTACTGGCCTCCTGGTTCCTGGATGACATACCCATATTTGTGAGGTGTGTCATTTAGACAGCCTTCTGTACAATGGTGTTCATATGGTGGGAAACTGACAGGTTGCTACCAACCTTGGTGCACAAGTTGCCACACACCTGATTGCATGCTTGGTACATTACTACTGTCATAATTAGTGTGGATGACATCTGCCACAGCAGGAGAATAATGAATGTCCTGGCATTCAGTTTGTGGCGATGCTTCTTGCACCAGTCATTAATTTGGGTGATGGCCTCTTGGGGGATGCTCACATCAGTAGGGGAATGTAAGACTGTGGCCAGCTTGCAAGCATCTATAAACCTGGTCAGCCACAGACCACTGCTTTTGTCCTGTACCTCAGATATGTATATCTCAAACAGTAGAGGCCCCCAGACCAATGCTTGGCGTACACCACTTTGGAAGACTCTACTACTAGAGGTGGGTTCCAATACTTTGACCAAGTGGGTACTATCATTGAGCCAGGTAGCTTCCCATCTGGTAACATGCAAGTCGATGCCTAGCTGTGTAGACATTTGCATCCTGGCCAGCTGGGGATTATTGTGAGAGAATTGGGCTAGGTGAAGGTGGGCATTGTTCACCATCTTCCCCTCATCCTTGTGTTTGTTGACCACTTCAGAGAAGTCGACTAGCTTTAACAGGCCTGATCTCCCTTTGACAATACATCACTGTGTGGGCTCAAGAATTTTGAGGTTGCCATTTCCGATGTCCCTGTTCATAATGTCCTTGACATAGCCTTTCATGGCATTGAAGAGCAGGCTAGTTAGGCTGATATGCATATGATTGGCTGGGTCGGTGGATTGCACTGCCTTTGTGCATAGCGATGACAGTGGCTGTCCCCTATGCAGATGGGATGACACTGGTGATCAGGCTTTGGTTGACTACAGTGCATAATGGATCTGAGAGCTCATGCCTGAGTTCATGTAGGATGCAGCCAGGGATGGTATCAGGCCTATGGAGACCTCTGTGTGTTGCCTTTAAGAGAGCACTACGGACCTGCTTCCTGATGATGAGGAGAGGGGGCGGGGGTGCTGTGCATGCACATATGTACCAATGGGCGATAGGGGTGATGTTTACACTTCTTCTGTCTTCAGCAGGTTGCCTGTATCTATGCAGTATGTGTATGTGGTGTTATTGACCACCACTACAGAGCAGATTTGATTGTTGCCCCTGGGATTGCAGACATAAGTGTGGGAGTTCCAGGGACTGACCTTGGTGGATGTGTCCTATCTGCACTCAAAGATAGCCTTAGGGTAACTCACCTGTGACCTTATTTGCTTGTGCAGACCAAGGTGACATTGCTTCAATAAGACACCTGTTCCTTCTTGGCCCTACCCAGCAATTATTTCCAACTGTTATTGTATTTATGTATTGCTGCTATCCACCACAGATGTTTACCCTACCTTGAGGGAGATGATGTTGTCCTGTCAGGTATGCTGAGTCCATTCAGCTATGTAGGTACTGGCATAGTATTGTGATGTGGGCCTGGATACCACTGCTAATTCCAACTGATGGGACGTTGGCTGTTAAGCTACTTCTACCTGCTCTGAAGAGATTTATAGTAATTTGTGTAAAGTTAATTTCATTTGACCCTGACAGGGGGGCAGGGGAGATGGTGACCTGAACAGTCACGGCTATGTGGTCAGATCTTACCAAGTATGATGACACTGTAAGAGTGCTACAGTGGCTACTCATGTTGGTTAGGACCAGGTACAGGATATTTCCACATGTTGTAGGAGCATTGACCAGCTAATCCTTTGCATTGCCATTGGCAAACCAAGGAATCTCTGTGCATTCATGTTCAGGTGGCATAGGTCATGCACACTATGATTGGATAGTTGAAGTCACTCAGGAGCATGGTAGATGATTGAATCCTGACAGATTCTAGCAAGTCCCAATAGGTGTGGTGGATGTCCATAGTCATGGTTGGAGGCTGTAGCTAGCTATGATTTGAGTAGGTGTTTTGCCAACTGTTAACTGCACTTCGGATGTCTCCCATGCGTCATATTGTTTGGAAAGCCTGGAGGTGTGTATGTGCATGATAATGTTTAACACTCCATGTCCTGTGGCTTTGCAGCCCTCCATTTGGGGGTCTAAAAGTATGATGGGATGAGTAACCTGGCAAGGTTAGTGTGCTCTCCACAGCTGCAATGCAGGTGTCAGTGACCGCACAAATGTAGGCATCCTATAGGACAAGGTACTCCAGTGATGTGCCAGACAATACACAACTGTATGAGGCACTGACTATAAATATGAGGCAGACATGTGGTCAGTCTGCAAAACTCTGGAGGGTTGTCAGGTATGGGCTTAGTATATGACATACCATTCAACACACACTTCTGCGCCTGTTGTGTACTATGCACATACCCTATATAAGTCTCTTACATTTTTAAGACAAGCATATGTATCAAAGTAGTATTCACAGGTGACATATGACTATTTACAACATCTCAGGTAGCTGGCCTAGAAGTGCAGTGGCACACTCAGTATTGGACAACAGACACTCCAGTAGTAGTCATACATGAGCTGACCTCTGCCGGGGTGACTCAGGACCCAGAGATGTGATCGACTTCAACTGCAGACAGGGCAAGCAGGAATGGCCATAGGCACCGGACAACAGCATCTGAGCCCAGCAGGTTTTGTTGTGACCTAGTGTTTAACTTCCTATTTCACATTATTGCATCCCCTCCTTCTGCATTCCATTACAAGCTTACATGATTGACATACCTGTTATAATGCTGAAGAGTTTCTTCAGAATAATGCAACTGTTTAGGTTTGTGTAGTCACAGTCTGTCTTTGTGTAGATGGGTTCAAGCCTGTGTTGCATAAGCAGCAGCTTGCATTTTGTAGGTAATGCTCATGAGCAGGTGATGGCCTATGCATCAATTGGTGTCTCCCACTTGCTACTTGCTTCTAGAGCAGCAGTGTTGTCTTTCCATTAGCCAATGCCATAGCAATACGGTACTTAAAGTCCTTCATGTGGGCCTTGCCCCCTTTCCTTCCCTGTGTGGAAGATATTATGGAGGTGTGGGCCTATAGCTTTATAGATGGTAGTTGGAAATACCTCTCACGACAAAACATGTGGCGACAGCTTAATAAAAAAGGGGACAAAGCACCAGAATTGGGTACAGCTTGTAAGTAAGCATTGCTGTTATACACAAAGAGGATTGCTAGATTGACAGGGTTTGTCTGCACATGCATTTTCTGTGTGAATTGACGTCTGACAGTGATATGTTTCTGACATACCTCTCAATTGTCCAGATGTCCACAGACTGTCCAGAGGTTTGCCTGTTATGTTTCATATGTTCTTCAGACAATTTCTGTTTTTGAGACATCAGTAGGATCATGTGAGGATTGTAGTCAGTAAATGTTGACATCCATTAGTGTTTCAGACGTGATATCCTTCAGGAACCTTATGTTACAACAAACCCGGTAACACCAGTAACTGTTTCAGTTTGTAACACCATTATGTGAGATATGTCCCTCTTTTCAGCCCCCTCTCCCCCAAGTATGTCATGCTTTGTCTAGATGTCTTGCAGTAAGAGGTTCAGAGGTATGGTGTATCATCAATTTGTAACTGCACTCCTGATATCATCCCACTGACTTAGCAGACTCCTGGAAGTGGTATGCAACAGTGTCCATAAATATGGTCCACCCTCCTGTACATTCTGTGGAAATCTGTACAGTTGAGAGTTATGTATGTCTGGCCATTGTTAACACACTGCCAAAATTGTATAGCAGTGTTGTGTGTAAATGACTGTTGGGCTGAGTAGGGAGAGTAGCAGATGTGAGTGTCATAGATCCTGTTCTTTCTGACTGTGGATGCTGCTACAGTTGTTGTTCTATCAGGTGTATATGTTTGTAGGGGCAGACTGAGACATATCCTGTAACACATCAGGATTCCCAATAGGCTGTGAGTTGGGCCCAGTATATGTCATATAGTGTGTGACTGGCAATATGGGTGTGTTTGCTCAAAAATTCGTTCTACTCTAGAGTTCATTTGGGGTACTGGCATGTTGTTATGGCTGTGGTGCAAATGGTTGTGGGTGGACAATTTCTCACCAATGTCTGCTTTTCCCTACAGTTCCATCCCTGTAGTGCATGATATATTTGGAGATACATAGGTAATTCCCCAGAGCTGATTTTTGGTAGTGTCATGTTGGTCTTACTGTGGTTCAGAAGGTGCTGGGTGAAATGGTTTGCAGATCTCAGTGTTTTTTCTCTACTGTTACATGACTGCAGTCATACCTCTCCACTGTCCAGATGTCTAGACACTGTCCAGATGTGTGGCTCATATGTTTAGTCTGTTCCACATAACAGTTGTGGGTTTCTGACAAATCACTGGGATGATGTGAGCATTGACATCAGTAAATGATGATAATCATTTGTGTTTTAGACCTGAAATATATCATGAAATATATGCTACATCAAACTATGCTACTCTACAGACTTCTACATGTATAACAGCCATATTTCAAAGCTGTTACTATTGTTTGCCCTCTATCCACCCACATTGTCAGGCTTTTTGAAGATGTCTTGCAGTAAGAGGCTGTTTATATATATTATATATATATATATATATATATATATATATATATATATATATATATATATATATATATATATATATATATATATATATATATATATATATATATACATATATATATATATATATGTGTGTGTGTGTGTGTGTATATATATATATTTATATGTATTTATATATACATATATATGTATATAAGAGTACTACGGATATATATTTTTCCCTTATGTGAAATTACTGTAGTGCATGATATGTTTGTAAAAACATTACAAACACCTTCAGCTCAGATGGTGTAGAGATACGTTATTATGATTATAGTTCACTCGGTCCTGGGTTCAAGACTTGGTAGTGGTGACTTTTTTTCATTCATGTAAAATGACCATAATGTATGATATGTTTGTAAAAGCATTCCAACCCCTTATAGCTCAGGTGGTGTAGTGGTACATTGCTGTAATAGCAGTGCACAGTATCCTGGGTTCGAGACTTGGCAGGGCTGATTATTTTGTTGCTGGGCAGAATAAGGGCTGATAGAGACAGAGTGATTAAGGCACTTTTAAGCAGTTGTAAGCAGGTTTGAATGGTTTTGTATGAAGCTAAGTAATGCTAACAGATGGTTAAGTCCTCTTAGCTTCACTTAGCACTGCTTACACCCGTGCTAATATTAATTAAAGAAAAGAAAAAAAAAGGGGATAGGAAAGTGGTGAAATGGGGGCAAACAGGGGGTAAAACATTAGGAAAACCAGCTAGGGATGTTCAGGACAAGTGTAGGAAAGGACCACAGTGCTATATTTCCTCTGCAGCTATAGCTGTAAATAATGTGTAGAATATGGAATTTACAGTCTCACACCCCACAGGAAGGGGTGTTGGCGACAGACATTTTCAGGATAATTTTTGGGTAGATTGATTAATTTCACTGTACATGGGAGCAAAATGTAGAGCTATGTATGGGGCAATGATTTTTTTGTTGGACAGATGCCCACCCCCTTTTTTTTTTTTTTAGATGAGAGTGGGATGCTGGGTAAGGGCTGCAGGTATGTTTGAGGAGGTAGGAAGGGTAGGATAGATAGCATTTGCAGATAGAAAAGACACATAAGACAGCAGATAGGGGTGGTAAATTACACATAAGGGGGTAAACACCTTGGACAGGGAGGGTGCTTGGGAATCAGAGGCCCATGAGCCCCCAATGGATACAGTGGGACCAAGGTCCCCATACATGGGCAATTACCACTGCACCTTCATGGCCCAAAGGTGGCTGTGCTGGGGGATGGACAAGAGGGCCAGCCTGCCCCTCGAGGTGCACCAGGCATCCATACATCTGGCGCAGCTGCCCACCAAACTCAGAGCAGATGACTCTGTGCACCATACTCCAGAACATTCTGCGGTTGATGGGCTCCTCTCTACGCCCACTCCAGTGGGGTGGGCCCTTTCCTCTGAGGTTGTTCCACTCAAAGGTGGTGCAGGACCAGAGGAGGAAGATGTTCCGGGTTGGGTCCCAGATGTGTTGGAGCCCAGTGCCACAGCTCGATGGGGCAGGACAGTTGCATCCACCAGGATCTGCCTTCCCAAACATGCTATGGTGTTGTGGTTTTCCCAGATACATTGGTTAGACATGAATAACACATTTCAAAACTAGTTATATCAGCATGCATGGGTGTTCCATTTAACCCAAACCAACAGATTTGAAACAGTTGCATAGCAAACAGAGCACATACATAAATGGAACAACAGTACGCATTTTAACAGCATGCAAGTTACATTGATGGCAACAGGCCACCAATAATGGTATTTGAACAAGGTATGTTAATATGCAACCAATGAAATATATAAACAGCAATAGAACACATGTCCCAACAATAGGTTTTGAGAACAACATACCCATAGTATATGAATAATAATTATTGATGCAGATGACAGGTGGGGGGAAAGAATAAAAAGTCCATTAAAAACTGTATCGACTGCACAATACTCTACAGGTCTGCCCTCACTTTACATCTACCTATGACCCATAACTTCTGTGGCACATACATACTTGTTAGACTGTCAACCTGTAATAGTATGGAGCAGACTGGGTAAACTGTGGCTACTTTATTGGAGGGGGATTTTTACATGTCAGGGTTACATACTTGACAAAGAAGGAGTACCCTGCAATGATGTTGTGTGAGTCTGCTACTAAAATAGTTCACCTGGATTCCTATCTGTGTCTAAGATGATTGGCAGCAGTGACCACTAGCCATGACAGCGTGACACTTGAGAGACATGTATTGGGAAGAGGGCATGGTGTATGTACCTATCCTGCTGTCATTTGCAGGCATGGGGTTGGCAGTGGGACAATTACACACAATATATTGTTAAACCCATCAAACAACTACTACAAACACTTCATTACCTGTAAGACCTGTGGAGAAAATATCTGTTACTACTATCTGACTGTTTCTACAAATATTCAAGATTTCTTGAGTATATGTATGCCTATATCTCAGTACCACTCCCTGGATTCGAACCATGTTTGGATGTGCTAAAATAAACTAAAAGGCTTTTTCACATCACACTAAGCTATTGGGGAAATGCTGTTTCTTGTTTGTCTGTTTTTTTTTTTTTGCCTAATACTCTGTGGGTTAAACTGTCTGACCTTGTAATCCTGATATTCATGCATGATAGATAGTTACTGTACTCTGTAGTAATCCTTTGAAATTATACGATCTTGAAAGCAAAGGTTAACACAAGGGAATGCAGCAGGGGACACACTATAATACATTTGACATTAGTATTCAGGGTTGTGATCTTAGTGCATAACATATGTCATATTTCATGTATATCTTGATTTACAGCTCCACAATCTACTGTTGTGCATACTAGCTGATTCTCAGAACAACCTCTGTTAATTCATGCTGTCAAAGCCATATTTTCTGTGCAGGACCTGTACACATTCTATTTCTACAACAACATACCCGAATAAACACAACAGTTGGTGGTTTAGGTTTTTATTGTACTTATATGACACAGTCCTCTACTACTGCATATGCTGTAGATGACTATTAGTAGCAAACTTTTCTTTAATTGTTATACACAGAACACAGTAAACAATTTATGCCTTCTTATTTATTTCACTATATACTGCAAGGTAGATCTGTACTCACCAGCCTGTCAGTGCAACCTTGCCAGTCTGTCTGCATGGGCCTCGGCATTGCTATCCCTCTCCATTGCAGCTGTAGGGGGAGAAAACAAACATTATACATACCTGTCTATCACATACTCAGGCTAGAATTTGGTACAGCTATATCTGGGATACTTACAAACAGCTGGAGCATGGTTATCCCGAGCATCTTGATTCCATTGGGCCAAGAGCTCCCCTTTATGCATTTTAGGTCAGCATAGTGATGATGTACCTGCTCACCAGTTCAGGGGATGCCAGTGGCACTGGTGAGATTGTGTGCCAGATGGTCCCAGGCCTCAACTTTATACTGTGAGCCAAGGTACTGGCCCTGCAGCAGTCTGTCATGGTTTGCTACAAGGAGCCCAGCCACGACTCTGGACTCCAAAATGCCCCAGCGCTGTACCCAAAAGTGTGAGCCTTCACCAACCCTTGACATAGTTTCTACTCAGAGAAAGCTACAACAGATTCTGGCTGTATTCCCTCCTGCTCCATTTAAATAAGGCTATATTCCCGTCCTTTGCCTTCATTGGACCATTCTGAAAATGCTGAGCTCAGCTCAGTGGTGTGCAAACCCACTAAGCAAATTTGAGCAGTGCTTAAAGGGTAATTGCTGAACAAGGAGACCAGATGGCTTAGTGGCTATTGTCTTCACCTCCCATGCACAAGGTACAAGGTTTGAACCTGACCTCCGACCTATGCCTGTTTGAAGTTTGCACATTCTCCCTGTGTCTCCATGGGTTTCTTCCATGCCTGAAAAACATGCTGAGTGTTTCCATCTCAAACTCTCCAATGAATGGAGCTGTGGGCAGTAGCACAGACTCTATATGGTGCCCTATAGAGGGAAGAGTTGTACAGACCAACCACTTTGGGCATCAACTGTGGTGCACACTATCTTCAAGATAGGAGAACACAGATCACATACTGTGCCCTGAGACAGGGCTAGCCACTCAGTCTCTAGGTGATTTGGTCATGTTGACTAATGTCACCAAAAATGGGCATGGGTAGTTACCGGTGATAAGTGGGTTGATGACCCGGCCTACTCTAACCCATGCCAGGGACCCATGCTAATGGTGGGAGGGGTATATGTGCTCCTATTGGCCAGTGTGTGCCCGCCATAAAGCCCAGCAGCCCTGGGTCAGTAAACTATTTGCTGGCCAGTGTCTAGTTGCCCAGCCTGGGTTACCTGAGCTAGCTCTGTTGAGCAAAAGCTGGACATAAAACCAGCCAACCTGCCAAACATGAACTGAGAATTGCTATGGTTAATGTAGGTTCCCTGACAGGATGCAGCTTGGAAGTGGATGACATAATGATATGGAAGAGGCTGGACATCCTATGTATACAGGAGATGAGATGGAAGGGCAGTGCAGCAAAGCCACTTGGCTTGGGATCCAGAGTCTACTCAGGTGGAGGGCAGGTTAGAAAAGGTGTAGGAATTGTGGTGAGAGAGAGGCTTCAAATGGCAGTAATTGTTTTCATCAGAATTAATGACAGACTCATGGCAGTCAGACTCCAGTGTAATGATAGGACAGTATTCATAATCTCAGCCTACGCCCCACAGCAAGGTTGTGATAATGAGGAAAAGAGTGCATTCAGACAGCAGTGGCAGAACCTACTAGATAAAGCAGGACAACATGAATTGGTGTTAATAATGGGTGACTTGAATGCATGTATTGGGACAGACAGAACAGGATATGATGACTGCCTGGGTCCACATGTGTGGGGAAACAGGAATAAAGAAGAAGAAGAAGCCATTCTAGATTTCTGTCTGGCAAATGGCTTGATAGTAGCCAACACATGGTTCATACAGAGAGACAGTCATAAGATCACATACAAGAGTAGTCAACATGCAACTCAGGTAGACTTCCTCCTAGTAAGGAAAAGGCACTGGAGTAGAATCTATGATTGCAAAGTCATCACCAGTGAAACAGTCAGCCCACAGCATAAACCACTAGTTGCCACAATCAGCTGCAAGCAGCAGTGAGAGAAGGCTCTAAGGAAGTTGACTGGAGAGAAAGTACAACAGTTCAAGGGATTACTCAGGGCTCTAGCAACCCAAGAAGAGGAGAAAATAAGTGGAGTTGAAGAAGAATGGCAGTGCCTATAAACAGCATGTGTTAGGACTACAGAAAAGATATGTGGCCAAGCCAGGTATGGGAATTTGGTACATAAGGAAAGCTGGTGGTGGAATGCAGAAGTCTAGGAAGCCATCAAAAGAAAAAAGGAGTGCAGGAAGAAGTGGGAGACAGAAAATACTGACCAAGCTAGGAAGGACTACTGGTTGGCTAACAAAAAAGCTAAGAAAGAATTTGCAATAGCAAAGAATAGGGCATCAAAGGCACTGTACCAACCTCTGGAAAGTGACTCCGTAAGGGGCACAAAAACTATATAAGGATGCAAGGCAAAGACAGAAAGATAAAAAAGATAGTCAGACACCCTTCATAAGGGATGCCAGCAATAACCTGCTCACCAGCCCAGAGGATATCAAAGGCAGATGGAAGATGTATTTCCAGCAGCTTTTGAATGAAGAAAACTCCACAGAAGCTGTACTGCCCCAGAAACAGCCTATGATGAGAGAAGAAGAGGAGCCCACCCTAGAAGAAGTAAGAACAGCACTAAGGAAGATGAAATCAGGGAAAGCAACAGGCTCAGATGAGGTCACAGCAGATATGATAAAGATGCTGGCTGAGATAGGTGAGAAATGGCTCCTGAGGGTACTAATAGCAGTGTGGAAAGAAAGGCGTATCCCATATGACTGGAGAATAGGCATACTTACTTGTGCCAGTGTACAAGAACAAAGGGGACATCCACAACTGTGGGCAGTACAGAGGCATCAAGACTCATATCACATTGCATGAAAGTTCTGGAGAGGGTGACTGATAAATGGATATGCAGAGTAGTACAATGTAAGATGGGAGATGAGCAGTTTGGATTCAAATCAGGATGCAGCACAATTGACCCGATGTTTGCAATGAGACAGATACTTGAGAAGAAGCTAGAGATAAGAAGAAGTCCAACTGGGCATTCCGAGAATTGGAGAAAGCATATGACAAGGTCCAAAGAAAGATGGTCTGGGCAGTACTGTGGTGGTTTGAAGTCCCAGAAACATTGGTAGAATTAGTGCATGCTATGTACAAGGACCCAATGACTCAAGTACGAACAGTATTCAGTCTCAAAGAGGGTTCCCAGTGAGTGTGGGTGTACATCAGGTTTCAGCTTTGAGCCTACTGCTCTTCATACTGGTGATGGACTACATTAGCAAACAAGTTGGAGGGGAAGGATAAACAAAGCTGCTTTATGCAGATGATGTGGCAGTACAGGCAGACTGAGCTAGAACTTCAGCAAAGGATAGGAGAATGGAATGCAAATCTGAAGGCACTTGGGATGAAACTAAGCACAGATAAGACAGCGGAAATGACAGCAAATTGGGGAAATCAGAAGAAGCTGAGAATAGAGATAGAAGGGAAGATAGTGGAACAGGTAAACAGCTTCAAGTATCTGGGAGAAGTATTGAGGAGAAGGGTAGTCTGAATGAAGAAGTCAAAGCTAGAATCAGAGGGGCTGCAGACAACTGGCTTAGATTATTAGGTGTAGTCTATGACAAAAGAATGCCAAAAAAGCTGAAAGGTAAGGTGTACAAGACAGTGGTGCGACCAGTACTACTGTATGCTACAGAAACCTAGACAGTAAAGGCAGAACAGTTGAAGAAGCTAGAGGTGATGGAAATGAAGTGCCTGAGAAAGGTGATAGGATGCACACTGTAGGACAGATGAAGAAATGAGGACATAAGAGCAGAAGCCAAAGTAGCTCCAATTGCAGAAAAGATCAAAGAGAACAGATTACAGTGGTTCAGGCACATGTGTAGAAAAGCAGAATACAATCTGGTGAGGTAGATTTGGGATAGACAGGAAGAAGGTAAGACAAAGTGAGGACATCCAGCAAAAAGGTGGATGGACTGTGTGAAAGAAGATCTGTGACAGTCAGGCATGAGTGTTGAAGAAGGCAGGAATGTGGCATTGAATCAAGAGAGTTGGCAACAGTTAACATGATGCCTTGACCCCATGAAGAAAAATGGGAAAAAGGGGGCTGATGATGATGATGGTGATGAGCACTGCTTAACAGAGTGCAAATCAGTTTAGCTGAGCTAACTGCTGCTTAGCATTTACATCTAAGCAATGCTTAAACCAGCTGGGCATAGATGAGCACTGCTAACCATTGCTCACTTTTCATTTTTAAGGAATATTAGAATAATAACTTAATTAATCATTACAAATAGAAAAGGCTCTGTTGACACTGCTAAAGTTGCAGAGGAACAAAAACTGAAGAGACGAAATAGAATCTTCCACAAAACACCACAGCTTGGTTACTGTTGAATATAAACACTTAGCGAAACAAACACTTACAAAGAAAGCCACTTTATTTGATAAAACCACAGAAAAAACTAATAGCCTTCATCAGATCATAAATATGCAATCATCTATAACCATTTAAAAATAAAATATAACCAATCACATTCAATGCTAAAATGAACAGACCAATAGAAAGCATTTCCTACTAGCTTAAACACTCTTTTTTAAGATATCCAATCATAAACTATTTGAGGATCATTGAGCCAATACCTAATAGAAGGTGAGATTAAAACAGTAACATTAATGCATCCAATTGTCAAAGTATATGCAAATTAGATCTTCCTCGAAACATATTGTTGGTCTTTCAATATTAAACTACCAATCATAAGTTTATGGCCAGTACAGGCAACTGATATACTTGGTTCTTTAAATGTAGAATGTTGATAAATTCATAGAACATACAGAAAAACAAGTTCTGCACAATTAGAATATTTAGATCAATTGCATATCATCTTTGTAAAGTCAGAGGCATAAAAGCAAAAATTAATGGCTTCCACAGCAAAGCATAAAACTAAAGATTCATTGTGAGCAAACACAATACTTGTCCTGTAAAAAACTAACATATATATTTCGAATAACTAACTGTCAGTGAAGTTAGAATGGTAAAACTGAAAACATTAGTAGCCTATACCATATAAAATGCAAAATTATTATCAATAAAAAACATCTTCGCTTAGTAAACAACTGTGGCCGTATAACCAATCATCATAGCTTATGTAAATGTATATTGTATTAGAAACTCGCCATAGGTTTCCTAAAGAAACCATCAGCCACTGACCATTGTCAGATGCATGACCAATCATTCAGTTCCTTAGGAAATAATAGCCAATCATAGCAAACATAGCTAAAAGACTACGAAGCCAAACCCCTCACACAAAGCGCTATGTAGCGAAAGAGACCTTTTCAGCCATATACCAATAACTTTTGCAATGAAAAATCAAAACAAGCACTCATGAACAATAATATTAGGTATATTAAAAAACTATGGTTCGTCAAATATATTTCACAAAATAGACATCAATAACCATATAACCAATCATCGTAGATTATGTAAATTAATATTGTAGAAGAAGCTCGCCATTGGTCTCCTGTAGAAAACCACCAGCCACTAACCATTACCATATGCATGACCAATCATTCAGTTCCCCAGGAAATAGTATCCAATCATAACATACATAGCCAAGGAACTACGAAGCCAAACCCCTCACACAGGCTAAGCATTATCTAGCGAAAAGGATCTTATTAACCATACACCAATGACTTTCATATTGAGAAAGCAGAACCAACACTCACTTTGGACAGTAGTAATAGATAGATTAAAAAAAAGTATGGTCCATTAAATATAATAGAAGTGGCTGACTCTCTAGTGGCTATAGAGCTAACAACAATAATTATAAATAAAGCTCAAAAAAACAAAAGTAATCGCATAAAGACATATTAACAAAATAAACTAACTTACATTGTTTGCAAGGCAAAAATGACATTATATCGAAATGGAAACATGTCTTATTAGCAGAAGCAAAGGATAGGTCAAATAGCGATCACCCAATACGATATTCATTTACATAAGCTACGAAGATTGGTTATATGATTATTGATGTTTATTTTGCAAAATATATTTGACAGACCATAGTTTTTTAATCTACCTAATATTATTGTTTATAATGAGTGCTTGTTTTGATCTTTCATTACGAAAGTTACTGGTGTATGGCTGAAAAGGTCTCTTTTGTTACATAGCACTTAGCCTGTGTGAGGGGTTTGGCTTCGTAGTCTTTTAGCTATGTTTGTTATGATTTCCTAAGGAACTGAATGATTGGTCATGCATCTAACAATGGTCGGTGGCTGGTAGTTTCCTTTAGAAGACCTATGGTGAGTTTCTAATACAATATTAACTTACGTAAGCTATGATGATTGGTTATACGGCCACTGTTGTTTACTAAGCAAAGATGTTTTTTATTGATAATAATTTTGTATTTTATATGGTACAGGCTACTAATGTTTTCAGTTTTACCATTCTAACTTCATTGACAGATAGTCATTTGAAATATATATGTTAGTTTTTTGCAGGACAAGTATTTTGTTTGCTCACAATGAATCTTTAGTTTTACGCTTTGCTGTGCAAGCCATTGATTTTTGCTTTTATGGCTCTGACTTTACAAAGATGATATACAATCGATCCAAAGATTCTAATTGTGCAGAAATTTTTTTTATGTATGTTCTATGAATTTATCAACATTCTACATTTAAAGAACCAAGTATATCAGTCGCCTGTACAGGCCATAAACTTATGATCGGTAGTTTAATATTGAAAGACCAATAATATGTTTCTAGGAAGATCTAATTTGCATATACTTTGGCGAATGGATGCATTAATGTTACTGTCTTAACCTCACCTTCTACTAGGTATTGGCTCATTGATCCTCAAATAGTTTATGATTGGATATCTTAAAAAAAAAAAGAGTGTTTAAGCTAGTAGGAAATGCTTCCTATTGGTCTGTTCATTTTAGTAATGAATGTGATTGGTTATATTTTATTTTTAAATGGTTCTAGATGATTGCATATTTACAATCTGATGAAGGCTATTACAGTCAAAAGCGCTCATCATTTTTTTCTGTGTTTTTATCAAATAAAGTGGCTTTCTACCTAAGTGTTCATTTCGTTAAGTGTTTATATTCAACAGTAACCAAGCCATGGTGTTTTGCCGAAGATTCTATTTCATCTAATTAATCATTACTGACATATTAGTAAATGTATATGATTTACTTAACATGACGTACCTCTATGTGCTTTCATTACATTACCATGAGGTGTGACTATACTGTATGGGACACTTGTGTATACATGGGTGATTTTACATGTTATATGCACTCACACTTCCATTGTAGACCAACTACACTACCCTGGTTGACAAATATCAATTACTACATAATTTAAAATAAAAATAATAATTTTAGCACTGCTTTCTGATGTAAAAATAAAGTGCCTGTCTTAGTACTCAATCCATGAATGCCTGCATACAAAAACAGGACTCTAACCACTCTGCTATCTCGGCATTAGGATTTTAGCTGTATATTTTTATTTATCTCCTATGGGATGTATAAGTAATGCTGAGCAGAGGGCCATAACACGCACAACCGCTCAGCTATGGTTAAAACATACCTGAGAATGGAAAAAAAATTAATCAGCCCACTTTATTTACATGTATCTGTACTCCTTGTCAGTCACAGTAAGGGAAATTGTAAGGGGACACATAGGGACAGATTTTAATTATTGCTCTTACAAACTTGGAAAGTGTGACTGTGGTTTTCTAGCAAATCATTGGCAAATCACTCAAGGTTTAAGTCAGAACATAATGACAAACTATTTGGATTTCAGACTTTATACCCTTCAGGAAATCCTTGCTAATGCAAACCTTTTATTCTATCAACTTTCCAAGTTTGTAAGTGCGATATTTAAAAATTGTCTCTATTTTTGGGCCTTTGTCCCCCCATTATTTATGGCTTTATGCAGCTTTATTGCTCTAGGAGGTTGAGAGGTATGTGAGGCAAGCATCTGGGCATTCTGTGGAAACCTGTTCAGTTGAGGAGTATGGCCGTATGGCACTTTGACAATTTAGGGGTCCCTGCATTGCTTCCTATTGGGATGAGTGCTTTCAGTGTCCATGGACACTAAAAGCACTTGCAAAGTGCCGTATGGCACTTTGACAATGCAGGCGTTGTGTGACAGAACCTGTCACACACCCTGCATTGATTTCTTGCTCAACTATCTATTTCAGTGTTCACGGACACTATTTTACTAATTTTATTTGATTTCAGTGTCTGCGGACACTGAAATGCTTATAAAAAGTGGTGTATGGCACTTTCTGAGTGCAGGGGGTGTGTTACATGTGCATGTACTACTTAAACACGCCCACTACACTCAGTAGTGTTCATGTCCGTTTAGCCTTAGAAGGAGAGCGCCTTCATGAATATGTAAGGTGTGCTGCTGTTAAAGCTAAGGATAAACGGACATGGTTTATTGAATCCTAGGGTACTTCACTGCAAAAACACTATACATTACTATATATCTCTCTGATAGGTAGAGTTTCACAGGTAACCTCAGTCATATTCCCTTCTTATTTACTATACTGCAAAGTAACACATCTGAAAGCCACAGCAACCAATTTTACATCATAACAGCATTTACACAGCTGATTCAAAATTCTGACATTTGACATTGTGAACTTTAATATTACATAATGAACTTTCAAGATGTTGGTCTCAATGTTTTGAATTTCAAGCCTAGATATATTTATATACATACAGCTTTTTAGTCATGTAAAAAAGCAAACTCTTATATGAACAAATGTTCCTCATGGAATTTTTGCTAGCAAGCTTTTTGTGTGAGACTGCAGTGCAGCAGGGAAAGGGAATTTGCCTTTATCCCACCACTGTGCAATCTTTGAATTAGTATGTATAATAATCAGGGGGTGTGTAGGGTACATTGTTTTAATTTGTGCAGTTTTTGATCATTTTAGATTTGCTATTTTTCATAAGCTCTTTCGAGCATTTGCTATTTCATCAATCATATGTATGTGTATAGATAACAGATAAATGACACATACTCACATACACACACATATATAATGCAGATGTTTTCCTTTTGAATGCACCAGCAGCATTTATCCATTAAATGCTGCCATCATGACTGATTACTCATCAGTCAGACATTATAATGGCCTATTTCTTAAATGTATGATTAATTGAATATTTAAATATTTATTTAAATATGATTATATGATATAAACTAAAGTATACATACACAAAGTAAAATAAATTAATATTTGATATGTCCATATTTTAACTTAGATCTCAAAGAAAATTTTTCATTAATGCTGCAATTAGCAAAGATACTCCAGATTCCAAAACAAAATAGATTCCAAAATTCTTCTATACCACATAGGCAAATGAGGAATCCTGGACTCTATTCCCAGTTCAGAAACATGAATCGGGATTATAATGTCTAAGAATGTAAACATTTTCAATTGGCTTAGAACTGCCAATATATCATCTTAAATAACAGTGTGCCCCTTTTTAAATAAATGTCTTTTTCCTGTGCAGCTGGTACACCATCAATGTCAGTATCAGCAGTGCAGGCTGCAACTGGTAGGAAGGTCAGCAGCCTACATTTCCAGCATTAACATACTGATGAAGTGGTACTGTTGACTCTGAGGAGACTGGGAGGAAGCAGATGTGGAATTGGTGAGTTCAAATTAGTGCAGTGTTGGTCTCATCTCCTTCGTAAACAGGGCATCTTCAAACTATACATTTCTCAAAAGTTCACACTGAAGCTTGGTAGTGAATCCCTTCAGTATCCCCTTCTTATAGTGGCAGACTTTACAATGTATGCAGGATAGAGATTTTATTTGTCTGCATGCACTGCCACATTTGGTATCGAGGAGTTGCTGTGGTCTTTACTGTGTTTGGGAGCTGTCAGCTCCATCTGTGTGTCAGAAATGTTACTGTAGTCTGGGAAAATCCTGTAGTACCAGTTCTTACCTGCAGGTGGATCTATGAGGATGTCTGGCTTTGGATGAACTTGACAGTTATGCGGCAGTTGGATAACTGTTAGTTTATGCCAATAATTTATAATAAGATTAATGAGTAAAGAACAGTGGTGAGTCTTATTATCTGCCCCTGGAATAGTGGGTATATTGCACAACTGTGGCATGGCAAAGTATCGGGTAGTGTGAGGAGTACTCTACCCAGATATAATGTCATACTGGGGGGTGTAGTGTAGGAATTTACTATTAGGATACATTGTGGGATGGAAGATGCCCTCAAAAAAGCTACCCTGATTATTTTGGAATCCCGCTGACTATCAGCATACTTTTTTCCTATATAGAACATTGTAATAATTTAGTCCTAGGCAGTCAAACCTGGCAGTACTGGCAAGTAAATGACAGCAGTGTCAGTACTGCTGTCAGAAGGGATACTATGTCCCTTCCTCTTACAAACGTAGAACATGGCTAGAATAACAGCCTTTTTTTTCCTTTTCTAAAAGGTTTAAGCTATGAAACTGAAATGTATGTCACTATTCAGTGACTTCAGTCCTCCATTATTTATCAGCCATGGACTTTATGAGGAACAGACCAAACAAATGAGGCAAAAATCTGGACATTCTGGGAAAATCTGGACCATTAAAAGCCATGAAAGGTGAGTACAAATGTAACATAAAGCATTGCATTGCCTTTCTGACTGTGCCACAATAAGTGCTTTATGACTTTGAAAGCCCTCAATACACTTACTGTTTTATTTTGGTTTTGTTTGTTTTGTTTTTTTTTTTTTTTTTTGTAATTAGTACTACATAGAACAGATAAAGCTCCATGCACTAGAAAGAATTATGACTGGGTCACAATCATAACTCTTTATTATGTTTTCTTGATATGGCGAAATGAATTTCTTAGCATCCATGTCTCAAATACATAATAAACAGGTTATGATCAGTGAACAGATCATAATCCTCTCTATTATACAATAGAATAATATATTGTATGGTCTTGGTGCTAAAAGCACATCCATTGTAAGCTCCCTTCAATGTGCATGCTATCTGATCACTTGAATTCAATTAATATGCACTCTGAAGTTGAACATGTACTCAAAAAGAGTACAATTTGACCACAACATTAGCAACCATGTGTGACCATTAGGGGCATAAATAGGGTTTGAAACTAATAAATAATACAAAAAATATGTGATAACCAGTGGCTTAGATGGGGATTTGACTCCTATTCTGCCAATCAGATATGTGAGAAACTGTGGCATGTACTGCCACCAATTATGAAGAAAATGTGCTCGCCATCAAGTTACACCACTAGAACCCAGCAGATTAAAACAAAAGAAAGAAAAGTGCACATGAGTCTAACTCAGTGATTAATTCAGAAAATGCAATCGGACCCCAACAGCATAAATGGAATATGCTCTGCTGTTCTGGATATGAGCATTCAAAACCCACTGCTGATTAAACTGAATACAGGTGAATCTTTAACCTAGTATCCCAACCCCTTTCTCACCACCATCTCTGTGAACCACAGTGTCTTCCAGTGCCCCTTACCCATAGTAACTACCTTTCTTACAATTCATTATTTTTATACACACACACATACATGCAATTCTCTGGGGAAGGCTGGCAGAATTCTTAATGTCCCACAGCTTTCTTCCTGTAACAATAGCACTACCACCACTGTGGTTGCCAGTGACCTCCTGCTCTTGATTAAGCCAACTATGAAGTCATAAACTTTAATATTTTCACTGGAATTAGGTTCCAGTACCTAGCTTAGTGGAGAATGAAGCTTCTTAACCTATAATCTATAATAGTAAATGATAACCCATGTCTCAAATAATAAATATCAATTGTACCGTTATAATAAAAAGACCAGTCATGATGGCTTCAGAATGAGCAAATATACTTTACCCAAACAGCGGGACAAACCGTGTATTCATTGGTTAAATATGAAAAAGGCTAAGAAAGTACAAATGGAATATGTCAATAAAAGTAAACAGACATGAATACTTCTATTTAAGCTGTCAAAGTAAATCTAACTACTTTTAGCTTAAGATTTGTTCTTGTTATTTAGTTGTTTAGTCAAGCCTGCTGTTTTGCTGACTCAAGGACCCTAGCACACTTGGCCTGTCTGTCGGTTTCTTTTAGTTCTTACAAATTGATATCTACTACTACAGCAAAGCTGTCAATGCATCTTAGACTCTGTCTTCCCCTTCTTTTTCTGCCTTTTTTCCTCTCCCAGCATCAGTGTTTTCTCTAGAGAGTTCTTTCTTTGCATTATGAAGTCAAAGTATTCAAGTTTTAGTTTTACTATCAAGATTTCTAGGGAACAGTTTGGGGGTTATTTACTTAAGTATTGATTCATTTGATCTTTTTAAAATCCACAAAATTCTCAAAACTTTTCTCCAGTACCACAGTTCAAAAACATCAGTTTTCCAATGAATACCCTTACGTATATTCCAACTTCACAGTCATTTCTTATTGCTGGAAAAAAATCTATCTTTGACTATACATACCATCATTGACAATGTGATGTCTTTGCCTTTTAAGCATCTTTTCAAGATTTTTCATAGCTTTACTTCCAAAAGGAAAACAACTTTTAATGCAGTGCTTGCGATAACCATCTGCAGAGATCTTTATGCTGAGGAAAGTGAAATATGTCACTGACTCCACTTCTTTCCCATCTATTTTCAAAGAACTGACAAGACTAAATGGCATCATTTTAGTTTTTATTTCACCTTTATCAAAAGGTGGTTCAACTCTTCCCCACTTTCAGCCATCAGAGTGTTATCATCTTCATACCTATTGTTAATACCTCTCCCAGCAGTTTTGATTCCAGGATCTGGTTCATCTATCCCAGCATTCTGGATATTCACAGTATAAGCTGAATACATTGGGTGATAGTATACAGCCTTGCTATACTCATTCTCCAGTCCTGAACTAAACAGGTATTCCCTGTTATAACCCCCTGGAGGATAAAGACAGAAATGTCAGATAGCAAAAAAGAGGAGTGGTCACCTACACATCTTCTAAGCAAAAACAAGACAGAACAAAGATACACAAGTCTAAAATATGTGTACTTTCCAATTCAACAGTTGTTTTTCACAAAAAAAAATATATCACTTATTTTTCAAAAAAAACAATATATCAGCTTATTCTAGTGGATGACTTTCCCCAGAGGAGAAAAAACAAAAACTAAACCAGTTTTGTCACTT
>NC_056735.1:1513539629-1513672129 GCF_019279795.1 Protopterus annectens | reverse complement strand
CTAGATCAATGATCAGAACAACTGGATGATAATATACATTGTAATTCGAACAATGTAGTCAAATAACACTAAATATGTTCATTCAACTCTATAATAGAGCCCTCCAAAAATAAGACAATACTTATTATAGCACATTATGGTTTAGTTTATGTATATTTATTTTTGAACTTGCTCATAAATATCAAACTGCAACCTTTTGGGGCAGTTTATCTGTAAAGCCTGGTGGAAGAGTTTTAAGTAAGTAAGAGTGACTTTCCCATTTAGGATTTGTGTTTAGTACTTGAAATTTTACTGATTCTCCTCTGAAAAGACTATTATTTATTTTTGAAGGATTGCTATACTAAGATCACGGCATTTATCAATGCCTGATTTATGAAACCAGTTATGTTTCTAGATTTTTATATATAATTTGTAATCTATAAAGAACCACCCATAAGGTAAGATAAAGCATAATGTTTCAATGCTTATGCACAAAGAAGTAATAATAAAAAATAAACCATTCTGTTACATCTGAAAATTAAAGATAAACATTCTAAATAACATTTAATAATACAGCTAACATTTTACAATACAGCCTTGACAGTATCTTGAAGAATGTTGTATTATTTTTAGGTACAAATAACATTAAGACATGATTAAAGGGGTTGATTGCTTCTTTGACATTTCATGACCATTTCTGTAAAGGAAACTTCATTCATAAGGCACTGCATCATGTACTTTGTAAATGCATAATTCATCTGGGAGCATGTCTGCAAATCCTTGTTATGTTCATACAAGAAAATTCCTAGAAATAGTAGTTAAAAACTAGCAATGCTTGTAACTTAAGACAAGTTTCAGAGTATGTCTTCAGCGACAATGTTGCCTTGAATATATTGCCATGGCTGTGTCATTTAATTATGTTCACCAGTTCAGATGCTGAGGCTGCCTTTCATGCTGTTACATACAACTACATTGGCAGAAACGTGTAACTTAGATTGCAAGGGAAGCCTGTGAACTTCTCAAAGAACCTAGTCAGTGAAAATGTAATATCCTTTACGTAACACTTTAAGTAGACAGCTGGAGAAAACACTCTACCTTGTCTATTTATATATCTACATCTTCCTATCTGTCGGTATTTAGAATGATTTACTTCTCTCTCTTTATGTCTAATATATATATATATATATATATATATATATATATATAGAGAGAGAGAGAGAGAGAGAGAGATGTATGTCTGTATGTATACACATGCATGCAAGCATGAAAATGTTTGTATTAAGCATTTTTCATATGCACATTGGAAGTGTCTGGTGTATGATACAAAAAATATTTCCTGTTGGAAGTTAAGGGAATGAGTCCTATGCTCACTTTAAAATAATGTTCCAAATGCAGCAGTAAAATTTCTTTTAGATCAACTGACTGAGCATCTTTAAGCCCCAGAATTATTCAAGTGATCCATTTGTTCTTTCTCGAGCATATTCAGGTACATGCGTGCACACACACACACCCACCCATATGGGCATACATATATGAATACACAGAAATACACACACGTATATAACATTTTATATATATATGGGTAAAATTGTTATCATTTTATCAAGTCGATGTATCACTGAAATAGGGATTTCTGTGTTTTTACTTTAATCCCAGTTTCATTTTTCAAGATGTATAGTATATTAGTACTATCAACAGAGAGTTGGGGTAAGGAACTTCTTCCACTTCTACGCTGCTGTGTAAATTCAGTTAGTTTATATTAAGTAGTGGTTGGGTAGGGGTGCAGGCAGGCTTGAACCCCTGTAAAAGTATTGCCTTTGATCTATTTTGTAAATTTGCAACAGAACATGTTCTGGGTTAATTTTTTCAATGATATGCATTGAGATGAAGAATGCAGCTGACAAAGCCTGGTGTCTATATATATATATATATATATATATATATATATATATGGTTTACTATTAAAATGAAGAACGATGGCTCAGAGAATACAGGAATGTTGAATGCTAGATGACTGATTCCGGTATTGCCGACCATCATGTCTGCAAGCGTCCGTTACAATGAATGCTACTGTATATTCACTTAGAAGTGGTCAATGTTACTACTACAGATCACGGTACAGTGCGGGAATGGGACCTTTACCCTTTTCCACACTGTAGTACGATCTCGGAGTCAGAATATAGAAGTTGCAGGGGGGGTGCAGGCAGGGCTTGCCCCCCTGCAAATACATGATTAGAGTGCCATGCAGTACTGAACTGGTACATTAATATTGCTTAAAAGGTGTCAGATAACTGGAAGGAATGGTAAGTGGAGGATTTGCTGTATTACTTAAAAACCTTTCAGGTTCAAAATCTTTCACACTGGTTTTGAACCAATGTCTTTTGTGACATTTGACCTAATTAATATACTGCATGTTGCTCATGTGAACCGCTGTTATGATATCTTTCCGTTTTGAACTTCAAATTTATGATAGTATAGATATATATATATATATATATATATATATATATATATATATAAAAAATATATATATATATATATATATATATAGCTAAATATTATATTTATCAATCTCTCTCTCTGTATATATATATATATATATATATATATATATATATATATATATATATATATATATATATATACACACACAAAGAGACACACACAAATACATATCTACATATACATATATAGAATTGTATGCCACTTGATCGACAAAGCAAAACTTTGAACTACAGCTAATTGAACACAAATGCTCAAAACCAAATAGCACTAATTAAAAGAAAGAAAAAAAATGGCCCACCACCACACACTAATTATATATATTACTCTGAGATCAAACTGGTGGGGAAAGAGTAAATTCCCCAGTCTTTACTATACCACAACCTTGCACATAAAAGTCTGTTTGTGTGATCAACTGATTTTTAATCACACATACCAGATTTTTTTCACATCTCAGAAAATAAACTTTCATTGAAAGAAATGTCACCCAGCTAGATAGACAGATAACTACGATAGACAGGTATGCAGATAGATTGCTGAAACAGTTTGTCCTTCAAAACTGATTTCATTTTCCAATCCCATTTAATGCATTGATGCTGCTTTCCAGCTATTTAACCTTCTAGTCACAGGAAAGGAAATGGCTGATTATAGAATGCATTGTGACTATTTTCTAAACAGTACCTCATATGACTTTCTGTCCTGAAAGAAGAACATTTTATTGACACAGTCAGAACTCATAAAAAGTACAAAGACAGAATGTGAAAAGGTTAAGCTAGAGGATTAAGTGATGCATTCATGGCATGCCACCAAAAGGAAACTTCTAGGAGCAGATCACTGAACTGAGAGATGCATGGTACACTTAATACCTTCTCACTTCCAAGAAGAGCATTAATTTAGTGGTTATGATGAAAGGATTTAGTGTTCTGCTAAGTATTTTGCTTTGCAATTCAATAATGTGTGGATGGCACTGGGTCAGCAGGAAGTACAAACTTTTAAGAATATGTATCCATTCAATTTCATTAGGTTCAATAATATTTCTCAACTGAAACTGAAAAAAAAAAGTCCTAAGTTTCTTAAAATTAGTCTGAAACAAAGTGCTATGGAGATATATTATTAAGTTGTTACCTCATTTCAGGCAAATTTCTGTCATATATCAGTAACAATTTTTCACGTCTTACTGTGCTGTGTTCTCTCTTTGTAGTTAACTTCAATTTTCAAACCTGCCCTCATCCTCTAAAATGCCATAATTGATCACATTAGTTTATGTATTGATTGATTGACATTTATTGACATTTGATTACTGGGAAAGTCCATTTAGGTAAGAGCCCATTTTCAGAAGAGGCACAGAAAAGCTCCAAAGCATTACAAAGCATTATGAGAACAATAATTTTGCAGTCTTTAAAAATAACACAAAAGCAAATACAGTTTAAATACTTATACCAAATTAGACATAACATGAAAACATTGGTTAAGAATAGATACAGGTTATCTGACAATGATTTAATAGTTAGAGAAATGTTAGTCACTGTATAGAGAAATTAAAGGTTAAGGTAGTATAATACAAACAGGAATTGCAATGCAAAGTGAGAGAAAAGTAATCTCATGGTATATTTAGAGAGAGAGAGAGCCAGGGGAAATAAACTGATACAGTAAAGAAGCAAGTGAAGAAGTGAGAGTAAAGAGATGCAAAGTATGAATAAGTATTTGTTCACATTTAGAAATATAGTTTATTCTTGTGTTGAACAAGAACAGAGCCAGGTTTTGGCTAGAAAATCTTTCAGAATGGTTTTGAAGGATGGGATGGAGGGTATTGATCTGATGGACAGAGATAAGTAGATACTTTCTGTTCCTGAAAGGATAACATTTCATTGACACAGTCAGTATTCATAAAAAGTGCAGAGACAGAATGTGAAAAGGTTAAGCTGAAAGATTAACCTTATGAAGTATTGGATCACGCTTATTTTAGCCACAATGCTTGATGCTTTTCCCATGTTAGCATTAATCAGCAGAAGTCTGTCTCAGAACAAAGAAATCATGACTTTCTTTGTGGTCTGTGTTTAACTAACATTTCCTACAAGATAATACACTATTTTTTCTTCTTCTCTTCTGAGCTAGCATGCATTTCTACAAAACTGCTTTTAAAGTTTGTATGTTACATAAACAGTTGTGGGTGTTGGGATGCTGCAGTTCCCATAACAGTAAAGTGCATGGCAATTATTCCCCCCACTGTATGAGATGTTAAAACCTATTACTTCTTTGTCTACTTTATACTAATAGCATTTTCAAAAACTTTACATTTTTCCTCTGCTATCCCACCTGGCTTTAAAAGGCATCCTCAAGATATAGCTTGGTTGCTGCAAATCTTGTCTGTGTCTATATTTGTATAGATTAAGGAAGCAACAAATCTCCTATGGCCATAGTTTTGGGCAGAGTCTAAAGTGTATTTTTCCTACTACATCCTCTGTAAAAAATGAGATTCGGAGAGTGACAGTGGCTTTTGTATAGTTAGGTTTTTCCACTTCCCAGACTTCCACCAGTCTCCTTTCAGTACTCCTCCACATCTTCTGTATGTCTGTTAACTGACTGGAAATTTTTCACTGGGGCAGCATTTCTTTAACTTCTAATACTGAATATTTGAAACTCATTGTAATTGTAGTGGAAAAATCATGTGTGCCAATAAATGGCATGAAACTGAACTTACCCCCCCCCATTGTCATAATTTTCATAATTTCTAGATGTGATCTCTTAAGACAATGTCTCTGTACCAAATTATCCTAGGGCTACAGTCAAAATTCAGCTTCATTTCTCTGACTTTGTATATATGCATATGGATAGGTATATATTCAGACTGACAGACAAAAAAATGTGTTTGTATTTGCAATGCAGTACCCAAAAGTGCTGCTGTATTTTGCCTTTCTCTGTCTATAAAATGTTTCTTGCTGTGGGGACAAGTGAACATTACTTGCACTTTACCTTATGTGATAAACCAAGATATTGCCAGCCCACCTAGCTGGAATTTTGTAAATAATTATATGTCACTTGAAAATATTAATATGATTTATATAGTAATGTGACACTGCCAGCCCAGCTAGACAGAATTTTGGAAATAATTCTATGTCATTTGTGAATAGTAATATGATATGTATTCTTGCCTTAAAAATGTAAGAAAACTATATGTTTTGTACTAAGCTTCAAGATTGTAACCACAGTGCACCCTGCTGGAAAAGAGCAGAAATGTGTATAAATATTTTATTTATTTATTTTATTTTATTTTATTTTACATTTGATGACTGGGAAAGTCCAACTGGACACAGGTCCATTTTCAGCGGAGGCCCGGGGAGAAAAGCTCCACATACAACAATTCTAGAAGTACAATTTTTTTTTAAATACATAACTGTACTCATAAGGCATACAATTATACATATAGGAACAAAGGAACATATTTAACATTTCTTCATAGATGAATAAATCAATAGCAACAGAATAAAACATTGGCAAGAACACTCAGAAAAACATTGTTTGGCAAGAAAAAAGTATTCAGAGGGTATTAGTAGGTAATGAGGTGATCTTTGGCAGAATCCTTGCAACCCTTCAATGTAAGTGGATTAGCCTTGGAGTCACATGGGCACAGCCAATTTGTAATATAGTGGGTTTTGAGTAGTTTCTTAAATAGTGAAACAGAGCTGTAGAAGTTATGTGCTTTGGGAGTGAGATCCAGATATTTGCTATTGTATAGCCAAAGAGAGTTTTACCTGCTTCATTCTTATGTTTGATGACATTTATGAGATTTTGGTCTGTTGATTTTAGGGTTCGAGTGGTAGTGTAGGGCTGTATTAGATCCTGTAGTGCTGGGGTTTTGTCAGGGAGGTAGTACAGTTTGTGGGCTGTGAAAAGTTGAGTCATAAGTAGTAGTTGGGGTAACTCAAGCCAGTTGAGCGGTTTGAGGGAGAGACAGTGATGGGATCTATTAGAGGCACCTGTAGCAAACTTGGCAATCTTGTTATAGCAAGAAGCCATTTTGTTTTGTTCACTAAGGTGAAGATTAGTGAGGATTGGGGAGGCATACAGAAGGGTGGATAATAGGTGAGTTCTTGCAATGGTGGCTTTGGTATAGCTGGTCATGAATTGCCTGTTCCTATGCAGGAGACCAAGTTTTTTGTTTAATTTGTTGATTGTTTGGGCTAGGTGTATGTCAAATCTGAGATTGTTGTCAATTACTACTCGTAGGAGTTTAGTGTGTGTTGTTGGGGTGATTGTGGTATTGTCCTTGGAGTTTATGGTGAAGTCATTATTTAGTATAGGAGATCTGCCAGGACTGAAGAGAATTAGTTTTTTTTTTTTTTGGGGTTGAGTAGAAGTTTAATGCTAGAAAACCATGCTTCAGCCAGAGTAAAGTTATTCTGTGTTATTGTTTGAAGTTTCCTTAAGGTAGGGGCGGTGCATATGATAGTAGTGTCATCTGCATATTGCACTATAGAAGCAGAGGGAGAGGATACAGCTGTCTGATTTGTAAATATGGAGAATAGTAAAGGATCAAGTATGGATCCTTGAGGGACTCCTATAGATATGGGTAGAAGGGAGGATAGTTGCCAGAGCACTGCTTGTTGACGGCTAGTTAAATAGCTGTTGAACCACGATATGGTGAGGGAGTTTATGTTTAGGGTAGATAGAGTTTTGAGAAGCATGCTGTGGTTAACCATATCAAAGGCTTTTGATAAGTCTAAGAATACAGATGATACAAAAAGTCTGTTGTTTCTATGGGTGTTGACTATGTTGGTGTATGACAGTAGTGCACTTGTGGTACTATGGGAGGGCCAAAAGCAATGTTGAGATGTTGATATAAGGTTATTTTTAGGAGGTATTGCATTAGTTGTGTATGTACTACTCTTTCTAGTATTTTTGAAAAAGGTGATAAAATTGCGATTGGGTAGTAGTTGGTCAGTTTAAGAGAGTTGCCGCCTTTGTGGAGTGGAATAATGTGGGATATTTTCCACAGGTTAGGTACTTTGCATTCAGATATTGATCTATTTGTGAGGATGGACACGGGGTAGGATATGGTTTTAGCTGATAGTTGAAGGAAATTAGCGGGAAGTTTGTCAGCAGATAATGTGGTAGGTTTTAATTTTTTGAGGAGTTTAGTAATAAGTTTTGTAGGTGCTGGAGATAAGGAGAAGGTAGAGGAAGTTTGTTGTGTAGTAGGGTTTGTAGGGGTTAGGGAAAGTGTGGGGCTGGTGGTGCTATTTAGGGTGTTAGAAAAAGTTAGGACTGTTTCAGTAAAGAATTTGCTGAATTGGGTGGGGGTATCTTCTCTGTTGGATGGTACTATGGGTGTGGGAGTGCCAGTTTTACCTGGGTGCAGTAATGTATTTATTGAGGCCCATAATTTCTGAGGGTTGTTAGCATGTTTTTCTTGTAAGGTTTTGTAGTACTTGGCCTTATCGAGTTTTATAAGTTGTTTATGCCAATGCAATGTTTTCATAGTAGAAGTTGGAATATACAGAGTTTACTTATCAAATTATTTTCTTAGAGTTTTCCAAGTTAAAACTTTTACAATATGTTATAAAGTTAGTGTATCTCATCTAAGAGACAGGATGTCTAGGCTAGGTGCATCTTTTTATTGTCTGGAAACAGAGACAATTACAGGTTTCCAAGGTAATTGTTTTACAACTTCCAGTTTTAGGCAAGCTTCTAACAGAGAGTTGTCAGCTTCTGAGAGATAAGTATCTTTAACAGAGACATGTTAAATTTTAAGTTCCTGATAGCCTGGGAGCTAGGCAGAGGTGACAAGAATGATGTAATATGAGATGATTCAGCAGTAATGTGTACTATTAATTTAAGAATTATCTGAGAGAGAAAGTCAGTGCATTTTGTATTTTGTTCTAGATCTGACAACATCACAAGCCCTTTGCCTTGATCTTTAAGTAAGTTATTTAGAACATAGTTTCTCTTAGAGATAGATAGGAATATAGCAAGATTAGGTAGACTGTCCTACAATGTTGTTTTAAAGTATTTCCTGTGATTCTGAACTCTATTGTCACTGTGCTGAGTTAATGAGTATTGTCTTGTGTTTTTATTATTATTAAATATAGTTTAACCTATTAATTGTGACTGGTTTTGTTAGAGATATTTGAGCTCTTAGGTTACTTGCATATGTATTTGGTGATACTAAACGGCCACTCTAGAATAGCCTTAAAAGTTCTGGTCACACTTACCAATTCAATAATAGTAACATTGCACAGTAAAATTGGTCTCCCTTTGGGAAGGGCCTTAAGTAGTTGATAAGTAAGTAGTGGTTGGTGGCAGTGATTACTACCTTTTAGTCTGGGCATGGCAGAAGAGGGCATAGCTAGTGAACCTGTGCCAGCCTTCCCCAGGAGTATCTGTGTGTTTGCATATAAATCAAATCTCAAAGTGTCTGTTAGCTATTTGGGCAAGGACACAAAGCACTGGTTGAACATAGAGGGTGCTGGAGGTTTTGGCTTGACCACTCAGCTGAGATCTGTACCCTACAGCTGTGCCATTGGGGAGTCTAACTGGGGATCTAGAGAGAAAGGGAGAAGCCAGCCCCAGACTGACTGTGATTTCTGGGTGCTCTTAAGGGAAATTTTACTTTAGTGTGTGTACTTGTCATCCTCCCAATGTGTATGTCCCTCACTGGTGTTAGTGGTGAGACTTGAGGCTGCTTGATTACTGGGCCAGTGTATGGGCATTACACTTTACTTCATCTCCTTTTTCTGTGAGTTATGCAATGATTATCATATAAACATAAATACCTTTTTCTTTTAGAGGGTGGGTGCACCCCTCCTCTAAAACTCAAAAATAAAAGATTTTGAACCTGAAATGTTTTTAAGCAATACAGCAAATCCTCCACTTATCATTCTTCCAGTTAGCTGACACTTTTAAGCAGCACTAATGTACCAGTTCAGTACTGCATGGTGTTCTAATCATGTCTTTGATGGCATAAAACTCCTCAGTCCAGAATGAATGGACAAATCTATTTCCTGGAAAAACCCTGACAATCTAATGTTTGCATTACCATCCTAACAAAATTGGTGGCCATCATAATATCACCCTGAATAGAACAGAAAACACCATCAGCAACATGTCTACTACAAACTTTCCATAACAGCCTAATCCAGACTACAGGGCACAATAATCTCTTTCCTTCTTCTAGCAACACGACTTGAAAACCTCTCCCTACTTGATCACTCTTCAATTGCCAAAGGCAAATCATGACTGCAAAATCTGTAACACACACACACACACACACACACACACACACACACACACACACACACACACACACACACACCTTTCCACAGCAGTGAACCCAATGGTCCCCTATTCTAAAAGCCGCAAAACACATAATTATTGCCAATGCTGCAAAACATTTTGGCTCAAAAAAAGTTGCGACTTTCTTAGCAACACCCTAAGAACACTCTTAGTGATAGGAAACTGCCCATTTTCCTTCTTCCCCCTCATCCTTTCCAACCTTTTGACATCCTTGTCACAATCCACTCTTTTGTCACATCTCCAAACCTACCAACAGCACTAATGGCCATCCAGAGAACCCTGATTGTTCTAACTGCCTCATCCAAGCACCTCCTCTGCACAATATATCGCATCACCAAAGTTAATGCCTACTTCCTATCTTTTAATGACAACTGACAAACAAATGATAAAAAAGATGCTACGGCAGAGTTCTACACCTTCCATGACAACCCACCCCAGGATTATTGCATTAACTATTCAGCTATGTATTTCCAGTGTTCCAGACCTCCTTTGGAAGCCCTACTGGTGTTTCTCTCACCTCTGGTGCCAGAAACTGAAACTTGGAAAACAATAACTGAGAGAGTCTGTCATATGTCATTACATGCCATGCTGTAAAAGTAAAACACAAGCTTCTGTAAAGCCAACAGGACCAAAGGTGACTTAGCATTTTTCTTAACTAAAGCATGCACTACCACTTTATTAGAGGAAAACATCATTATATTGTTTCTCAGCTTTGTCTTCCAAACAACCACTTCAGCACAAATGGGCATACTCTTCAAAAATACAACATCTTTCCTCCATTTATAAGGTCACTCTTTCAGCCAGCTAGCTGCAAATCACTCCCCATCAAAGTAGGGCCCCATACAAAGAGGGTTTACAGCATTCGTAAACAAACTAAAATCATCATACAACACAGATTCCTTTTGCGAAAATAACACTCCATTAAAACTGTCCAGAAAAAAACAGTCAAACACAAGTTTTCCTTAATCACTCTCATAACTCTCACCCAATGATGCTGACTCCTTCCACGCCTACAAGCCGGCAACCAATCTAAAAAATGTCCACGCCAGTCCAATGGCCCTACAAGCAAAGTTCAATAACCCCAACAATTTCATTACATGCTTAATCCTAACCTTTTCTTTTGCTTGTACCCAATTACTCTTATCTCTCAACTTCAACAGCTTATCCTGAGTTAAGCACAAAATACCTCATACCACATGTGATGCCTGTGCACTGGCCCAGCAATCAAGGAGCCTCAATCATCACCACTAACACCAGTGAGGGGTGTCCACATAGGGGAGGATAACAAATACACACACAGTAAAGTACAATTTACCTTAAGAGCACACAGAGACCACAGTCAGTCTGGGGTGGATTTCTCCCTTTATCTCCAGATCCTCAATAAGACTCCCCACTGGTACAGCTATAGGGTCCAGATCTCAGCCTAGTGAGCAAGCTAAAACCTCCAGCACCCTCTCTGTCCAACCAGTGTTTCGTGTCCCTGCAAAAGTAGCTGACACACAAACACTTTGAGATAAGAGTTATATACAACCACACAGGCACTCCTGGGAAGGCTGGCATAGGTTCTACAGTTGTGTGCCTTTTACCCAGACTATACTGTAGAAATCACTGCCACCACCAACTAATATTTATCAGCTACCAAAAAGGCCCTTATGAAAGGGTGACCAATTATTACTGTGCAATATTATTATCCAAATGGTAAGTGTGACTGAACAGCAAAGTTTATTGGAGTGACTTGGACAATATCACTTTATACATGCAATGAACTCTAGAGCTTAAATTATCTCTACACAAAACAGACACAGTTGAAAAGTTTAAAACATTTAATGATAAAACAGAAGACAATACTTTTTAATGCACAGTGCTAGTCAAGAGTTCAGAAATCACAGAGAAATACTTAAAACAATACAGTAGAAAAGTTCTGATATCAATATAGAAACAAATATAATCTAAGCTCCCTAGTTCCTAGCTATATCTAAGAGAAAACACAGTTCTAAAATAAACTTACATATAGAGGAAGACAGTGCTGGTGGGGTTGGATGTTCTCAAGATAAATGCTCAAATGCCCTCATTCTTTCTGTCCTTAAATTGATAACACAGTACCACTAATTCATACATCACATGATGATTACATCATTTCTTTCTGGTTCCCAGGCTAACAGACACTCTGAGGTTAATAGCCCTTTTGATCTTGCAGCTGGTCAGGAATCCAGAGCAGTAAAAGGATTTATAGATGTAAATTCTAGCCATTAACTCTGGCCTCAAAACAATAGGCAGAATGCCTCCCTCTAGACATCTCGGCTCCGAGTTTTAGATAAAAGAATTTCACAATGCTTGTCTTATCAGCTTTTTTACAGCAGAGTGCACTGTTGTTTTATTTTATTTCAGTTCAACATCCACTACAGTCTCTTCACATTTAAGAGAACAAGCCTGTGGCTTACATTAATATTTACAAATGACAGAATTATCTACAAAATTCTATCTAGCTAGGCTGGCAGCCTTCACCTAACTTCACACATCCACCCCCCCCCCACCCGGAGAACTCAAGCTAGTTTTTCAAACTGACCCTTGAGAAACATTGCTTGAGAGGGTTGGGTCTATCTGAGTATACCTTACCCCATTCCCTGTCTTGAGAGCCCATCTGCATTGGCATTGCTAATCCCACTGCAGTGCTGCACTGACATATCATATGCTTGCAACCCTAGGCTCCGTCTTAGCAACTTGGCATTTTGCTGGCTGGCTCTTTTTAACCATGTTAGGGGATTGTGATCTGTCACTGCAGTGAATTGTCTTCCATACAGATAAGGCTGACATTTCTGCAGTGCCCACACTATGGCTAGATATCTACAGCTGCATAGCATTTCTCCCTGGGGTGGAGCCTACAACTGAGATAAACCACTGGATGCTCCACTCCCTCTGAAGAAATCTGGCTAAGTACAGCCCCCACCCCATGGTTTGAAGCATCCATCTGCACAGCAAATTATTTGCTGTAATCTGGACTGGCTAACACAGGGGGTCCTCCCAAAGCTTCTTTAAGCTTCTGGAATGCCTGCTCAAGTGATGTGGTCCACACTACCTTATCTGGCCTATTCTTCCTGTGAGGGGAGCAGCTATGGTACTATAACTGGGGATAAACTTTCTGTAGCACCCTGCTGTCCCTAAGAATGCCTTCACCTGCTTTTTGGTAACAGGTGCAGGTCATGCCTGAATGGCTTCTACTTTGGCAGGTTCTGGCCTGATCTTACCTCTCCCCACTCTATGTCCCAGGTAGGAGACCTCTGCCATACCCACCTGACATTTGCTCGGCTTAATGGTCAACCCTGCCCTCTGTAGTCTGGCCAGCACCTCCCTGACATGTTGAATGTGCTCATGCCAGGAATGGCTGTAGATGGCAATATCATCCAGGTAAGCAAGGGCAAACCCTTCTTCCCCTGCTAGGATTTTATCTACCAGTTCTCTGGAAAGTTGCTGGGGCATTTTTCATCCCAAATGGCATCTTTGTAAACTCATACAACCCAAAAGAAGTCGAAAAGTCTGACTTGTCTCTAGCACTGGGAGTCAAGGGCACCTGCCAGTAACCCTTGGATAGATCAGTGGTTGTAAGATACTTAGCCCCACCCAGCTGCACTAGGGCTTCATCTGTCCTAGGCATGGTGTAAGCATCTGACTCTGTGTAGCTATTTAATTTTCTGCAGTCCACACAGAACCTGGTGCTGCCATCCTTCTTTGACACCAGCAGCAATGGGGAGGCTCATGGACTGTTGGATTCTTGAATTACCCCTAGTTCCAACATTTCCTGTACCTCCTCCCTCAAACTCTGTTTGACTCTCTCAGGCACCCTATAAGGGACCTGCCTAATATGCCTTTGGGGTCCTGTATCCACTTGGTGCTGCACCAGGTGGGTGCACCCTGGTTTCCCAGTGAACATGTTCCCAAACTCCTGTAACACTGCTCAAAGTTCTCAAATTTGGGTAGGAGATAGCTCCTGGGACATCAATACCCTTTCCACTGAGGTGTCAGTCCGAGCCTCACTGAGGAGATCAGTCACCAGATCTCCCTCAGACTCCTCCTGCAATCCACTGCAAATGCTCAGCACAAGGGCCTCCCTATCATTGTAAGGTTTCATCTTGTTAACTTGGTACAATTTGTGCCCTTGCCTCCTGCCTAGCAGTTCTACCATGTAGTTAACATCATTTACCTTTCTTACCACCTTGTAGGGTCCCTCACAAGCTGCTTGCAGTTTGTTGTGTCTGACAGGAATGAGAACCATTACCTGCTGCCCTACAGCATACTCTCTAGCTCGAGAATTTCTGTCATACCATACCTTTTTCCATTGTTGGGCTTCTGCCAGGTTCTCCTGGCCCAAGCCCATGAGTTCCCTCAGTGTTGTCCTGAGGTTTAGGACATATGCCACAACAGACTCCTTATGAGGTTTGCACTCACCTTCCACTCATCACAAATTAAATCTAAAGGTCCCCCCACCCTATGCCCATACAGCAACTCAAAGGGTGAAAAAACTGTTGATTCCTGGGGAACCTCTCTGTAAGCAAACAGATGGGGCAAATATTTGTCCCACTCCTTCTTAAACTGGTCTGTAAATGCCTGTAGCATGGACTTGATTGCAGAGTTTAACCTCTCAACCAGACCAATAGTCTGGGGATGGTAGGGGGTGGTCTTTAGGTGCTTCACCGCACAGGACTGCCACAGATCTGACATGAAATTGGCACCTCTGTCAATCAGTATTTCTTTTGGGAAACCTACCTTGCTGAAACTCTCTAACAAAGCATTTCCCACCTTTTTTCCTAGATGGAGGACAGAGCCACTGCCTCAGGGTATCGTGTAACATAATCCACTACCACTAGGATATACTTTTTCACTGTGAAACCTGGAGTACTCAGAGGCCTAACAATATCCATAGCTACCCTCTGAAATGACTCTTCCATCACAGGCAAAGGCATCAAAGGAGCTCTCACCTTGTCTCCTGCCTTGCCTATCTTTTGGCAATGCTCACAGGTCCTGCAGTACACTGTTACATCTCTGGAAATTCCAGGCCAATAGAAGTTCTGCATAATATGTCTCTTTGTACATTTTATGCCCATATGACCTGCAAAGGGAATATCATGGGCTATGGCTAGAAGCACCAGATGGTAGTCTCTAGGCACTACCAACAGCTGTACCCTATCACCTTCTAGCCTTCCCATAGGCATCCACTCTCTATGCAGTAACTCTTTGTCCCAGTATTCAGATTCCCCCTTCCCTTGAGAATCTGGTGCCTCACTAGCTACCTGCTTCAGGCCTTGCAGTGTAGGGTCTGAGAGCTGAGCCTGTCTCAACTCTCTCTTTGTAACCCTTACCAACTCCCTTCCACAGGAAGTCTGGCATCCTCTGACAGTGGTGCCTCACTGTCAGCCTAGGTACTACTACTCACCTCTACCTTTGCAGTCACTTTGTCCAAGGGAACATCAGTACTACAAGCAGCTGTGGCTCAAATTCAGTCTCACTGTTGCAGAGTAGTTCCCTCCCTGAAGTAACCACCTCATCAGTCCTAGCTGCAAGTATGCAGTCTGTCTGGGTCTCCCCCAGGCTGCCAGACCCACATGCTTGTCTCCTAGCCTGACTGCAAGTAACTGCATAAGCTCATCTAAATCCTTCCCTATCAGGACATCTGCAGGATAGTAGTTCAGTACCCCTGTTGTCTCAAGACAACCTACTATTGGCATTTTGTCTTTCCCAATTACTGGCTCTCTCACCTTTTGTTCCCCACCTTGCCTCCATGGACATCTGTATGCCACATGGCTCCACTGGTTGAATTCAAAACATTTAACCCTAGGTCCTGGATGTGTACCTGGACAAGTGGCTTCCCCTGCTACTGACAGATTCTGTCGGGGCAGTCTGGGCTGCCCACCATGGGTTCCTTTAGACCCATGAGCAGTACTGGGGGTCCCTTTCCTGTGCAGGCATGCCCTGCTTGCTAGGTACAGGTCTCCCTTCTTCCCCAACTCATCTGACGTAGCACATTGTCTATCAGCTAAACAGATCCTCATGTCTTCAGGAAAAGTGCTAAGGGCTTGTTCCCTCACCAAAAGGTCTACCTGCCCTTCAGAAGTGGTGACCTGACATCCACTCACTCACCTATGAAAATAAGTGTTCAGTTCAGCAACATATTCACACACACTTTCATCTGTCTTGCATCTATGCTCACAAAACTTTTTCCTATACATTTCAGGTATTAGCTTAAAAAATTCTAACAAGCAATTTTTAACAGTAGTGTAATCAAAACATTCCTGATCAGAAATTTTAGACAACACAGTTACAGCTTTACCATGGAGTAAGGGGCTCAGGAACCATACCCAGTGCCTTTGGTCAACATCATGCTGTTTACATACCCTCTCAAACATTTGAATGAAACTATCAAAATTATTTCCCTCGGTAAATTGTGGAAGAAATTTACTGACCTTTTGTGCTTCTGGGGTCCAGTTACTCCCTACCCCATTACCTTCACTCTTCTGGTGAAGAGTCAGCATTTCTTTTTCATGCTGCCTCTGCCTTTCCATTTCCTCAGCTTCCAGGCATAGCAGTTTCTCATTCTCTTCAGCCTGCAAACGTCACAGTTTCTCATTGTCCTCACTCTCTAGATGCCTCAGTCTCTCAACTGCTTCTATTTCCAAACGCCTGGCCTCCAACTCAAATCTCTTCAGCTCCAGATGGATTTTAAGTCTTCTGCCGAAAGGTTGAGCTGTCCATTCCCTGAGTGTGGTACATCTCCACTGCCAGTTTCCTGGTTGCTGTTTTCTGATGCAGCTGTGACCAAAGCTGCAATCATGTCTGCCTTAGTCAGGTTTCCATGCACCAGTCCTGTAGCCTGGCACATCTCAGCCATCTGGCTCCTTGTCAGCTTTCTGTACTCCTCTGCTGACATGCTGCCTGCTCTTCCTGACTAACTAAGCTAACAAAAGAAATAAAATAATTGTGATCTGAACTCTGAGTATTCACTGCATGGCTAATTTAGAGTACAAAAACACCTTCAGATATCACTGTACTCAAGCTGCTGGAATTCACATTACCCACACCACTACAAGCCAATTAGTATTTGTCAACCAATTAATATGTGGTGTGGATATCCCACCACTACCAAACAATTAATATGTGATGCTTTTGCACTGACCCAGCAATCAAGGGAGCCTTAATCCTAAACACTAACACCAGTGAGGGGCATATACATAGGGAAGGATAACAAATACACACACAGTAAAGTACAATTTCCCTTATAGCACACAGAGACCACAGTCAGTCTGGGGCTGGTTTTGCCCTTTCTCTCCAGATCCTCAATAAGACCCCTCACTGGCACAGCTATAGAATCCAGATCTCAGCCTAGTGGGCAAGCTAAAACCTCCAGCACCCTCTCTGTCCAACTAGTGCTTCATGTCCCTGCCCAAGTAGCCAACACACACACACTTTGAGATAAGAGTTATATACAACTACCAGACACTCCTGGGGAAAGCTGGGACAGATTCTCCAGCTGTGCCCCCTTTCTACCCAGTCTAAAAGGTAGTACTAGCTGCCATCACCCACTAATATTTATCAGCTACTAACAAGACCCTTACTAAAGGGTGTCCAATTATTACTGTACAATATTATTATCCAAATGGCAAGTGTGACTGAACAGCAAAGCTTATTGGAGTGACTTGGACAGTATCACAATATACATGCAATGTACTCTAGAGCTTAAATTATCTCCACAAAAAACAGCCACAGTTGAAAGGTTTAAAATATTTAACAATAAATAATAAAAACATAAGACAATATTTCTTACTACCCAGTGCTAGTCAAGAATTCAGAGATCACAGAGAAATACTTAAAATAATACAGTAGAAAAGTTCTGACATCAGTACAGAAAAAAAATATATAATCTTCCTAGTTCTTAGCTATATCTTAGAGAAAACACAGTTCTAAAATAAACCTACATATAGAGCAAGACAGTATTGGTGATGTTGGATATTCTCAAGACAAATGCTCAAATGCCCTCATTCTTTCTATCCTTAAATTGATAACACAGTACCACTGATTCATTTCAGATTATTTATTTATTTTTTATTTATTTATTTTACATTTGTTAACCGGGCTAGTCTGGCTGGATACATGTCCATTTTCAGCAGAGGCCCGAGGAGAAAAGCTCCACTATCATACTAATTATACAGTTAAAGGAAACTAAAACACTAATCAAGAAAATAATCAAACAATAAAACAATGAAAACAGTGCCTAAAAAAGCAGAGTACAAATGAATATACAGTATTACTGGTCTAATCTGGCCAGATAATTATCTATTTTCTGCAAAGGGTTGAGGAGGAAAGCTCCACTATCATACTATAATCGTTACAGATTAAATATCACTATACGAAAAAGAAAGAAACAAACATTGTCAAAGAGAAAGGTAGTATTTAATATACAGTGTTAGCTAAGAAGGCAGGTAGTATAGCAGTTATCAGTCAGGATTGGAGCATGGGCATAGCCAGTGATTTTGTAAATAATTTCTAATCTGTTTTTTGAAAAGCTGACATGAGCTTAGGGAGGTCAGTTCAGTGGGAAGTTTATTCCAATATGATCCGACAGTATTTGCAAATAAGGAGTCACCTGCTTTATTATGAGATTTGAGAGTAGTTACTAGGAGCTTGTTGGCTGAGCGAAGTGTCGTGAGATTTTTATAAGGTGTGATAAGGGTGTTCAGTATAGGTGTATTGGAGGGGTAATGTAGAATTTTAAAAGTCATGACTAGTTGCTGTAGGAGTATTAGGTTTGGAAGTTCTAGCCAGTTGAGTTTCTTTAAGTTAAGGCAGTGATGAGTATGGAAAGGAGAGCCAGTTGCAAATCTGGCAATACTATGGTAGGCTAGATTCAGTTTCTGAAGGTTAGCTTTAGAAATGTTGATAAAGGAAGGAGAGGCATACAGTAGTGTAGAGATGAGGTGAGTTTGGGCAAGGGATACTCGGGATGTGGCAGTAAGAAAGGGTTTGAGTCTGTAGAGGGCACCTATCTTTTATTTACTGCCTTGATAGTTAAATCAATGTGATAGTCAAAGTTCAGCTGATTGTCTATGGTAACACCTAGCAGTTTTGTGGAATCGTCAGGTTTAATGACAGTGCCATTGCAGGACACAATGGAAAAAGTGATTGGGGTGGATTTAAGGGTTGGAGTGAAAAGTAGAAGTTTGGTTTTGGGATTTAGGAGGAGACAGATGTGTTGAAACCATTTTTCTGCAGCTGTGAAAACCAGTTGGGTAGAGGAGTGGAGTTCTACTGGGGATGGAGCAGAGCAGATGAGAGTAGAATCGTCAGCATACTGTATACAGGTGGTTGTAGGGAGGAAGTAGGCAGGTTATTTATGAATATAGAGAAAAGTAGGGGACCTAAGATGGACCCTTGTGGGACGCCGATAGTCACTGGGAGTTGAGAGGATAGATGGCTGTCCCAAAGGACTGCTTGTTTTCTGTTTGTTAGATAGGAGTCAAACCACTGTAGTGCTAGTGAGTCGAGTGACAGGGATTCTAAAGTGTGGAGGAGAAGTTGATGGTTGACCATATCGAATGCTTTCGAGAGGTCTAAGAATAGTGCAGAGGAGAACAGGTTGTTGTTGCGATTTTTGTTGATTATGTCAGTGAAGGAGAGAAGGGCAGTAGAGGTACTGTGGTAGGGCCTGAAACCATGTTGTGAATCTACAAGCAAGTTGTTATTCAAGAGGTGATGTAAGAGTTGATGGTGTATGCAGCGTTCCATTATTTTGGATAGAGGAGATAGAAGGGCAATAGGCCGAAAATTGGAAAGTTCGTTAGAGTTACCTCCTTTATGGAGTGGAATGATATGGGAGATTTTCCAACAGGATGGGATTTTGGACTCAGTTATAGTTCTGTTTATTAAGATGGAGACTGGGTAGGCTAGTTCGGTTGCAGCTAGTTGAAGATATTCAGCTGGTAGCTTGTCGGCAGAAGGGGTGCAAGGTTTGAGTTTAGATAGTAATTTACGTATATAGGTTGTGGAGACAGTATTAAACTTTAGCCTGGGGGTGCTGTTGTGGGTAGTGGTTATATGGAGGGATAGGGGGGGAGTCATGGTGTTTGCCAGAGAGGTGACTGTTTGAGAGAAGAAGTCATTGAAGGTGTTGGCTATTGTGTCAGCTTGGGTTTGAGCTAGAGTAGCTGGGGTAGGTGTCTTGGTGTTCCCTGGATGGAGTAATTTGTTTATTCCTGACCAAAATTGTTTGGGGTTTTGGTTTTGCTGATATTTGAAGTGATAGTTTTTTTTATCTAGATAGATAAGTTTCTTTGTTGTGTTTCTGAGGTGCTTAAAATTTTGGTGGTCGGTAGGGTTTTTTGTGGACCTCCATTTAGCCCATAGTTTATTTCTAGCTCATATTTTGTTTAGTTGTTTTGGAGGGCCATGGGGCTGCCTTGGAGCTTAGTCTGATTAAGCGGGGTGGGGCATGATGGTCAAGAATTTGTAGGAAGGTATTATTGAAATGGGTTACTGCTTCGTCTATTGGGAGGTATTTTAGAGTTGACCAGTCATATTCTTTGAGTTCGTTTTGAAAGGATGCTAGGTTAAAATCTGTTTTGTTGTGTATGGTACGATAGGTAGCTTGCTTGGGATTGTAGTATTTTTGTTTAGTGATAAAGGTCAGGAGGTGGTCACTGATGTTGTCAGGGAGTATTCCTGTTTTATAGGAGAGGGGATTGTTGTTAACTAGTATCCAATCTAGAGTGGTCTGTTTGTGGGTTGATTTGTGTATTCTAGTAGGGGAGTTGATGGTTTGGTGAAAGTTAAAGAGATTAAGGTGAATGGAGGGTTTTGGAGATATGCAGGAGTTCCAGTCAATATTGAAGTCTCCTAAGATTATGGTTTCCTGGGGAAAGTTACTGGAGACCCAGCCTAGGATATTTTCTAGTGTGCTAATGTTTTTGCCTGGAGGGATGTAGGAACATATGATATAAATAGCCTTGGTTTTATTAACTTGGAGTTTGGCACAGAGTATTTCAGCATTAGCTGGGAGGGGGGCAAGGAGTCAATTAAGGCTACTTGTAGTTGGGATTTGTATAAAAGGGCCACCCCCCCGCCCTTTTTTCTAAGACGATCTTGCCTTAAGGTGCTATAACCTGGGGGAGTAAATTCGTTGTCTTTGGTAGTGGGTTTAAGCCAAGTTTCAGTGAGACAGAGAATATCAAAGGCATAGAAATCAATTAAGGCATGGAGTTGTGTAATTTTATTGTTGATGCTACGAATATTTAGGTGAGCAATACAGAGGGAGTCAGAGGAGAAAGGTGACGTAGAACAGTTAGAAGTTAGATTTGTTGGGGTATGGCTTATGAGAGTATTGGGGCCAGGATTGGGGTGGATGTCACCATATATCAATAAAAGTGTTTGTGGGACTTGAAATACTTTTAGGTTTTTGCAGGGTATTAGATAAAATCGTTTAGAGGTTTGGAATCTATAGTGGTGTATTTTGTGGTAGAGAGGGGTAAGGTAGGGACAGGTTGATAGTATATTAATGTGTGTTTGGTCAGGTAGAGGAAGTGTAGATGTGGTGTGTTTGGCTAATATAGGAGGTTGGCTAAGGATAAGATATTCATAGGACGTAAGAGTATAGTAGTAGAGAAGGCTGTTAAGAAGAAGAAGTGAAAAGATTGAGTTAAGGCTTGAAGGCATGCTCCTATTGAGATGAGTTTAGCAAGTATGAGTTTGTGAGGTGTGAACAGTAGAGTGAGGTGAGGCAGTTAGAAAGATGTGTGGAGAGAGGGTGTGGTTGTAGGATTTGGAGTATGGTGTTGATAGGTGGTGTGTGAAGGGAATGAGATAAGTGGTTTATTAGTAGGGGGAGTGTCTTAGCAAGTATAAAGGTAGGGCCCCTGGGGGTGGGTGGGAATTGGGGGTAGGGTGGGGAGCGGAGTGAGCCACTTGAGGCGAACGGAGCGGTAGACACAAGAGAGAGAAGTTCAGCAGGAAACAATCAGAGAAGGGAGAAAACAGGTAAGACAGTGAGTTAGAGAAAGAAAATTATAAGTAATTTCTGTAATGAGTAGAGGTAAGAATGTAGAGGATATAGAGTGAGAGGAAAACAGGTAAGGTAAATGAGGTTATGTTAAAAAAGAAAGCAGGTCAGGAGGAATGCTTTCGATAAGAAAGTGTAATGGAGGCAGAAGTTAAGCAGGGTGGAAGAGAAGGAGAACACAGGAGAGCTATGATAGAGGTGCCCCTGTGTGGAGGAAGTAAGATTACAGGAACAGACAGTATAGCAGAGGACTAGGTACGAAAGGGGGAGGGGGGAAGGAGAGTAGTATGCTAACAATTAGGGATAGTAGAGGTAGATAAAGATAGAATTAGAATGGAGGTATCTAATGTGGAAGGGGGAAATAAGTAAGTAGGCTGCAGGAGGTACTGGAGGGTTGCTTAACCCGAGGTACACAAATAGAGTAAGTCTGCTCTAGCAAGGAAACATAACATACTTATATTCACAAGATAAGTCGGTGCCTCTTGATAGTGTACGTTATGGACTACATAATTTCTTTCTGGTTCCAAGGCTAACAGAAACTCTGAGGTTAATAGCCCTTTTGATCTTGTAGCTGGTCAGGAAACCAGAGCAGTAAAATAAATTATACATGTAAAGTCTAGCAACTAACTCTGGCCTCAAAACCATAGACAGAATGATTCCCTCTAGACATCTTGGCTTCGAGTTTTAGATCAGAGAATTTCAGAATGCTTGACTTATCAGCTTTCTTATAGTAGAGTGCACTGTTGTTACATTTTTTTCAGTTCAACATCCAATACAGTCTTTTCACATTTAAGAGAACAAGCCTGTAGCTTACATTAATATTTAGAAATGACAGAATTATCTACAAAATTCTATCTAGCTTGGCTGACAGCCTTCACCTATCTTCACACCACATCCAAAGTTAAACCCCAAAATCTCAAAGCTTTACTCAGACCTTCCAACTTGTCAGTGTCTAACAGATCCAACTCCTCACACAAAGATGTGAAAGACAACAAGCTTTTCAGTGCTCGTGTCTGCCCTTCACCTAGCAACAAAAAATCATCTAAATAATGATCTGCCTTTTGATCACCCACCCTTTGTTGCCATATCCACTGCAGCACTAAAATAAACTTCTCAAATATAGAACATTTAATAGCACAGCCCATAGGCGATGCCTTATCAAAATAAAGCTTACCATTTACAACCATGCTCAACAATGGCTAGCCAGATGGCCTGGCTGGAAAATACAAAAAGTCACTTGAACATCAAGCTTCACTAGCTTGAATGCAGTAATAAGCCTAACTGCATCATCCAATGACTCATATTGCACCTGTGCATTAACCCTAGCAAATGTCATTGGACAAATATGTCTGTGCACAAACTATTTGCAGTGGGGAATTTCACCAACCACACTACCGTTACTAACACATGTCAACTGCACAGCTGCACAAACATAGGGCAAGATAATAAAAACAACACATAACACTATCAGTGCCAGCATGCAAATAGAAACTGCATTGGCAGTGATTTTCCACTGAGAGCTGTGATCAGGGAATAAAACACTGGCAACTCTAAACTGAAGCTGAAGTATTATCCAATCAGTTCTCATAGAATATAAGATTAACCCAACATATATTCTGTCTCTTTTTTATTTGCCTCATGTTTTTTCCTTCCTTCATTTCACCCACAGCAAATCAAGGGTCTAGGTGATAATGTTGTATGCAGATGATTCCACAACTCCACTAGTCAAATTTCATAACTGTCCTTGATTTTGACTCAGACTTTAGCTTTGTCCTTCTTAAGCCCTTCTGGTGACTTTTGTAGAAAAGTTAATGAATTAGAGTTAGAACAAAGGAAAAGAAAATAAAAACAGTGAAGGTGTTCAGAAAATAGTGTTACATGAGTAAAATAAGAAACAATCCACTATTGGCAACTGAATGAAAAAGATAAAAATTTAATAGATAGTTAAGCTCTTTCGACTTCTATAGTCTGAAGAAGACAATATAAGTTGAAAGCACTTAGCTATTAAATTTTATCTTTTTCATTTCATTGTCAATAGTGGATTGTTTTTGATTTAATGAATTATACTTACTAATAATGACAATAATTAGAGTTATAGACTTTTTTTTAGTTTAGAAACTGTATATTAATTCAGATTCTGTTATTCTGTCAATGTCTCAGGCTAGCAGTACTATTATTTTAAAAGCATCTCTGATTGTCCCTGCCATAGCTCTCAACCTTCCATCTCCAAAATGAGGAACACTAGTTCTCATAATGTGGAACAAATAGGCAAAATGTAGAACACATACTAACAGCTTACTAACAACTTTAACTTGGAAGGTCATTGGATGACCAAAATATGCTGGTTTTACTTTTTGATCTTTAAATGAATTAATATGATTTATTTTTATTTACCATGGATGTCAGTTAAAAAAAATTCCTAAAACTGAATGTGGAACAAACCCTTTCAATGTGGAACTTTGATGCACCTGAACTTTTTAAGACCCCAAATGAGGTACATTCCCCATAATGAAGAATACTTTACAGGTATGGTCCCTTCTGATTCTGAGATTTGTGTCTGATTTGTTGAGAGCTGAAACTTCAGCCCTCCATTTACAGCCTCCCAGACTTGCTCCATTACATTGGACTACATATAAATGCTACAAAGACTAAGCTGATGATGGTTTCAAAGATAGCAAAAGCCATGTCAGATACAATTCAGACTCAAGCTTTATTCACCTTCGCAGATGACTTGTATGGCCTGAAAAGTATGCATCAATGAGCTTCACTCGACCATTACTGAAGAAGTCACCAATGCCAAACTCCTCAGATACATAACAACCAATCAGTTGAAGTCTGACCTGCGGGTTAAACATTTCATATGAAAACCAATATGATACTAAGCAAGCTATATGGCATCATAGTTTTCTTTACTGGCAAGGCAAGAGCTGCCAGACCAAATTCTTTCCTTTAACCTTCTCTCATCTTCTCCACACATCATCCATCTGGAATTATATCTCCCTACTGCAATAAAGTTACACACAAGAACAGGAGTGTTTGACACCCTTTAACTGCTTAACTTAATTGTTGTCATAGTGTTCAATTGCACATATAAACTACTCCCTACCCAACTCTCCTTCATTACCTTATAAAGTCTTTTGGATGAATCCTATTTGTGAACTATGGTCTTCAGCAGGTCAGCTAATTGACCTAACAAAAGGCAATAAATAAATAAATAAATAAAAATAGATTACTGACTTCTGTATCTATACTGTAAAACAAAATTTCTCATAACCTCATGCATACTCCACTCAGGAAGCATATTAAAAATGTTAAAAGACCATCCTGAAATAAGCATGGCATGTAGCTGTGAAGTAACATAAATTCATATCTGAAAGGTTCATATGTGATTACCAGGCTAACGCCACAAGAACCATTAAAGCCTTAGCCAATAATACCCAGGATATGACAATATTATATCTTAATTCCCAGCTATGGGATAGGGTAGTATCAGGGTAGTAGGTCTTTGAGTGTTGGAGCCCAGAGTCATTTTAAAGACTGCCTCTGTCCATAAGGAACATGGACAGTGTCCCAGAAGTGAACTTATGGTTCCTCATCCATTTATCCAAATTCTTATTGAAAAGCGTAACAGGCAGGCTTTGTTTTATGCAAATAGGACATTTATTCCATAGATGAGGTAGCCTTTATGTTACACGTCTGTCTCTCTAGCAAGTGAAGTGTTCCATAAATATTTACAGTTGTACTCTTTCTTGATTTCAACATTTCTCTGCTTTATACAAAATTTCATAAATTTCCCAGATTATATCTAAAGTCACTAGAGGATCTTTTGTTAATTTACTTGTTATAAGTTCCCTAAGTTTGGTGACAACCCTTTCATCAGACTGTTGCCAAGCTAAAAGTTTTGTGCTCTGAAGTTATAAGAAAATAGTTATTTAATTGCAATTATCCTAAACTCATGCATAATTATCTAGATATTTTGTCTTTAGCACTCTACATTTGACCCTCCTCTTGTTCTGTGAGATTCTGAATAATTTCCACTGCCAATTCTTAAATTCCTCTCTTTATAACAGGTAGGTGAGAAAGCATTACTTTCATTATCACTGTCACTCTGATTTTAGATCACAGTACTAAAATATTATTTAGACCCTTTACAGCAATAATATCCCACTTGGCATGGATATAGATTTATATTAAATCAATTAAATCAAAACATATCTGTACTCTTTCATTCATTTTGATATCCTCAACTCATACCACTTGTTTATTTGTCCGACTGGGCCATGCAAGATATCTATTTAGGAGATTCCAGAGGAGAAATTCTCCACTAGCTAATCATTAAAAGCATTATAAAGAAAATATAAATAGTATAAGCAACATATGAAATAACTAAAACTCTCTCTAACCAGCCTTCTGTGGTTCAAGACCTACCTGTTCTAAAGGTATCAGTCAGTAAAATGGCACTCCATGCTCTCTGCTTACCTCCCAGTCACCTCTGTTGTACTACAAGGCTCTAGCCTTTGTCCCCTTCTTTTTAACCTTTTCACCAACACCCTGTATACATCCACACAGCAGTTCACCCTACTACAATACGCAGATGATTCCACTCTTATTTGCTCATCTGACAACATGTTATACCTCCAAAAAGTACTCAGGAAGCTTTTATAGACACTGAAATATGGCTTTGTAATTCACAACTCATGCTCAACCCAAAAAAGACCAAACTACTACTTTTTTTCCCCAAATTCCTCTCTCATAAAAAATAAAATGTAAAGTCCTCTCTTGACTATACAACCATTGAAGTCACTCCCCATAGCAAATTATTAGGAGTGGTAGTTGATAAGCTTACATTTGACCTGGATATAGAAAACTCATCAAAAACTGGTGATGCTTTACAGATCCAAAAACTCTCTCACTGATGCAACTAAAACTACACTTGTCACTACTTATCTCCTCCCCAAACTTCTTTATGCTGTTCCCATCCTTACTGCCAGGGTTCACAAAAATTAAAAACTGAACAATGTGATAACAAAGTTGCTAAATTTGCACAAAATATCCCTTTCTGAAGCCACCGCTGTATAGCACTGAAAAGCCTAAATTGGTTAGAGCTACCTCATCAACTAACATACACACAGTTACTTAACACCTATAAAATTATCCAGCATCCATCTGCTTATCCAGCACTAAAAAACATTCTACAGAACTATATTCCCAGTCAGTCATTGTGATCTATTGACCAAAATCACCTGTCTGCCGACAAACCTATCAAATCTGCTGGGAATTGTCTGTACTTGTACAAGGTTGCAAGATTGCTTAGGCCTTGAACTCCTTATCTGTATCCATCAGGTCAATAACCTTCCCCCCATCTTTCCAAACCATCTGAAATACTTCCTAACTAAAATCTGTTGCCATTCTTGATCAAAACCAGGATAAACCCTATCCCTAAATGTGAACAAGTACCTTTTCATTCCTTATACTTCCTTACTCTCTTGTCTTCACTTACTTCCTTACTCCTATCAAATACTCTTCCCCAACTTTATCACTAAATATACCTTAAGCCTGTTTTTTCTCTCACTTCATATTGCAGTTCCTGTTTGTATTAGACTATCTTACCTTTAATTTCAATACAAACTGTCTAAAATTTCTAAAAATATTAAATAATTGTCATATAACTTGTATCAAATCTTAACCAATGTTTTATATTATCAGTAATTTGTTATAATTATTTAAAATGCAGTTGTTTTTGTTTTATTTTTGAAGATTGTGAAATTATTGTTCTTAAAATGCTTTGTAAAAATTTGGAGTTTTTCTCCCCAGGCCACAACTGAAAATGGACTTCCACCCAGTTGGACTTTCTCAGTAATCAAATGTCAATAAATAAATAAATAAATAAACATAAGAAGAAAAAAAAAAATACAAACATCTTATAAAAATATATATATGTAAAATCAGAAATGTAGATTACAAATGTAGGAATAGTATTATAAGAAGCAAACATTTACAGTAAATGAAGAGTGAGAGAGGAAAAGGTGAACTAAAGATATACAGAAGAGAAGGTAGAGGGTAACACAGGAATATTACATAAAAGGTACATTTGGGAGGGGAGTTAAGGGTAAAGTTAAGAAAGCAAGGAGAGGATGTACGGAGTAGGCAAAGTAGTAAGTAAGGTAGGAGGAAATATAGGGACAGGTTGCTTATCCACCTGAGCAAGAGCAGTGGTAAATCCAGTCATTATACAGGTAATCTTTAATCTTTTTTTGAAAGATGTGAAGAATGTTATTTGCCCTATAGATAATGTGAGAGAGCTCCACAGCTTGGATATGTAGATGGCGGAGAAAGCGTCACCATAAGTGTAGTTAGGTTTACTGACCATGAGCAGGTTGGTACTTACATAACAGTACTGTTAGTACATCTATCTATTATTAATAAGTAGCAGTACTATTGCTTCACATGTACCAGGGCTTATTTTAACATATGCAAACGCAGAAGTGCATACATAACTGTTGCCCTACTACAAATCAATGTGCTTTACATAGGGCATAATCTGCCCATTCGATATCTGCATACCTACTACTGTTAACTCTGCTATATGTAAGCAAATGTATCCTAGCTATATAATGTGATATATTCTATATTTCCACTCAATGTCTTGATAATGATGTATGTAATTACTGAATATTCCATTTTCAAAAAAGATTATCCAATTTCTGTCTATTCCACGCACTTAAGAATACAGAAAAAGTAATTATAAGCTCAAGAAGCATACTTGCATGTTTCAATTGTCGCAGCTAGAAGACAGCAGAAAAAGCACAAAACCAGACCTCCAAATGGAACATTGTCATGCAGGTTTTCAAGAGACTTCTGCAGTTATGAACTCCATAACCTTTGAAAGCAGGTTATGCAGTGTTTAAATAAGCTTTAAATATTTAGAAACTTCTGTGAGCTGTGCAATGACTTGCATGAAATATTTTGCATGTACTTTTAAATTAATGCTGAAGGACTTCCTCAGCAAGTAACTGAATGTGCTAAATATGATTTTTACTGCACACGTTTAGAAGGTTATTGTTGAATATTTACATAAACATGTCCTTCTACACCAGAAGAACTGGCATGTTTTAGACATTTGGAAGTCTACCTGTTATACAATAATGAGAACACTGAAGGAGCAGAAAGCATGTCATCTATTTGCAGTATAACAGAATTGAAAGCATGAGCTTCAATTCTTGTATTACGATGGAGGCTCTAATGACCTTTTGAAACTAGTGAGAGGGGGAGCTTTGATGTTGAAGCCACATAGTATTCTGCATTATATTTTAATTACTGGAGCATATGTAGTCATGTTGCATTAGCATATGACATGCATGTTACCTATGACACTCGTGTTACCTACATGCATAACAAACTGTTGAAAATATTTCATGTTGAATAAGCAAATCAGAAAATACACAGTGGCTCTTTTCCTTGATCCACACTGTAAGGGTATAACAAGATTATTCTTCAACCCAAATGACTTTAAAAACAAATTACTGCTAGGACATGTTAAGTCAGAAAGTAAGAAAAATAAATAGCTTTGTACCTAAGATATTTAAATACTATGAGCTCTTAAAATAGCCCTTTCAGTCTTACTTTTTCATACGACTTTAATAACAAAGTTACTGACATGACATGTTAAATCAGAAAATAAGAAGAAAAATATGTAGTCTTGTACCCCAGTCAGTTAAATACTATGATTACTGACAACAGGCTTTTCACTCTCACTTTGCCATTTCTGCTGTTACCAGAAATGCCACTATTTATAATTGGCTTCCTTAAAAAAATGCACATGAGAATTTTTGTACTTCATGATGAAAAAATCACTGTTGAACATATGTTTCTTTTTTTCTTGGAGCTAATACAGTTAGCTGAGAAGAGTGAAGTTTTTTTCAGAGCCGAACGCACTAATATAAAAATAATAAAAGATTTCTATGAAGATGACTCTATACATCATTGAGATAGATAAGCAGCTACTGCAGTGGCTAGAAGTATTGTAAAATGCAGCTATTCTTAAATCAAATCACTACCGTTAATGACTGAGCACATATTCTCAAAGTTACATAAAAGTACATCTTTCTACAAACAATGTGTATAGGTTGATACTCCACTGAACTGTAATTATTCTATCAGTCTTTGAATCAGCACACTTCCATTAATCTTTCGTGCCCCATGGTAATGGGATGATGTGTTATATAGCTAATAACACTGGTGAGGAAGAAAACAGTAGTAATTATGTTGAGAGATTCTGGGGCCACTATAAGCCAGTAGCCTTCTGACCACTTGAAACTCATAACTGCTAACAGTTATGTTATACATGCATGTGTCTGCTCATTAAAGAACATTTGGTTAACATGTTACTAACCACACACAAACTACTATGTTCACTGAGAGATGCATTCAATAGGTGTTCTAAAGACCAAATAGGTCTGTACTTCTGTAATGTGCACAGGGCTCCCAGCACATAGCTCATGCATTTCTTGGGAACTTGTCAGATTTATAATGAGTTGACATGACCCATACCATTTACAGTGCATAGTCTTCTTAATACCATGCTCCAGTACAGTCTCTGCTTGTTAAAATCAACCAGTGCAGTACTGAAGTTGAAGTCTTACCTTTACAAAATATCGTCATATGGCAAAATTACAATCGTATCAGGTAAGTCAATGCTTTTTCTAACACTTGTACAGTAAAGGGGCAGAACTGTGAATGATATGGACATTAGAACTAATCTGTTGCTACATGGAAAATATGAAATAAAACATCTGTTTTCATTAAAATGAGTAGTCTCTGGTAAACATTTTGCAGAGTGATAAAAAGTCAAGCATACTCTAAAAACTAAAACAGAATGAAAAACTGTGCCTGTTATTGTGGGTGTTGTTGAAGATTTGGAAATGATGGATTAGATGTGTTGAGGATGGTACTTTTAGAGGAGATTCTTCCTAATACCCTAGAGTTGTCCTACCACATCATTCATAGTCCACTGTAAATCTGCTTGTCTGATCTCAAATGCATTTCAAGGAGGTCCAGTCTTATTGCCATCAGATTAAATTTGGCTGAGGTGCTTAATATCCATGTCTTTTTTTGTTGTCAAAGAATAAACATGTAAAACAGCATCAGTGCATCATGATAGATTGTTGCCTATGATCGTAATCTCAAAAGCACAATGCAGCAGTGCACTGATCTGACTGTGAAAGATGTTACATACACAGCAGATGAAGATATAGCGAACTACTGGCTGATAAATTTAACTCTATCTTTACCCCTCTCTACCCTCCATCTGTCCTTACATATATACTGAAAACTTGTTCACCCCCAGCTATTATGCAAAACCAAGTTTTAAAAGTGCTATCAAAAGCTAAAAATACTACATTTATAGGTCATGATAATATTTATTCCTGGATGCATCTTAAATAGCATGAAGCATGATTTAGCCACAACCCTAACAATGCTGTTTAAATTCAGCCTCCATACAGGCTTTGTACCAAGTGAATGAAGAATAGCTACAGTAATTCCTCAGCATAAGGGAGGGGCATCCACAGACCCAAGCAATTACAGATCCATACAACTGACCATCCTCATATGCAAAGTAACAGAGGGACGTATTATAGAACTAGCTGATCAGAACAAAAGGAACCTCCAAATGCTAGACCTGTCTCAGTTTAGAAAGGTCACTCTTGCTCAACGTAGAGGATGTTTTTTTTTGAAAAGGTCACCAAAGTAATGAATGACAGCAAAATGATATATACCACATACTTCGACCTGGACGGAGCTTTTGATAAAATTCCCCACTCTGGCATAATACAAAATCTAAATAAACTAAGAATAAACAGTTGTGCCACCCACTGGATTGTCAACTAGCTCACAGATAAGACACAGGAAATCAAAAAAGGGGAAGTTACCTCCACAAAAGATCAGTCAACAGTGGAGTCCCCAAGGGTTCTGTGGTGGGACCTCTCCTGTTTGGTATCATCTTTTTGGAAGTAAAGGCTAATACCAAAGGATTCTGGCTGACTAAGTCTGTAGGTTATTAGAAGCTAGGAGCAGTCAATGAATCCTCAAATGACTTAGCTACTCTGCAGGAAGATTTGTTCCCAAATAAATAACCGGTGCCAAAATCATGGACTGAAACTAAATGCCAAAAAATGCAATATTGTATCTTTGTGAAGTCATCTACCCCAGTGAACAACCACATTGACTATACACTCCTAAGATTTGACACAGTTGCTCAGGATCTGGGAACTTATGTGGACAGTGACCTAACTTTTGACCAACATGTGTCCATTGTTTTAAGAAAGTTCTTCTATATTGCACAACTTATAAACAAAGGAACTTTGCCTAGATCTAGCGAATATCATTGCCCCCCTTTACTCAGTCATCATTAGGCCATTCATTGAGTATAATGTCCCTTTGGTATGCATCTATCCAGACAGATGCAACAACTGGAATGCCCACATAGATACCTTATGAAAATGATAAAAGACCTAAACAACATGCCCTACGTGGACCAGCACAAAGATCTGTTACTATATTCAGTATCCTAAAAACTGCTAAGAGGTGACCTGTCTAGCATTCAAGGCATCCTCCAGCCCAGTACTGATGGATTTACTGCATATCAGCAAGTCAAATGCCATCAGAAATACTAGGGATCTATACCTCTTCTGCAATATCAACAAAATGGTTTGGATAGACCAGTATATCTTCCAGAGGATACCACTGCTCTGAAACACACTCCCCATCCACATAAAAAAGTTTATCCTTGTACATATTCAAACACAACTTGGATCTATAGATGGGAAACAGAAAATTTACCCCAAGGTTGCCTCTTGTACTACAGATGGAGAGAAGCAGCTCCTAAATGCTTTATTCCTTGCATGGGAGCCCTTAAATTATCTGTGGCATGATCTCAGTTATTCTCATTAGGGATCATATACTATTATCAACCATGGGATGGGTAAGACCAGTCTAAAACCAAATGCTATAGGTTAATCAAATACAAAGAAAGAAATTGTTTAGACATAAAATGACTTGCAAGGGCAGCTAGCCTAGTACTTAACTATAAACCTATGAGCACAAGGATGGATAACTTACAAAAACAAATGTTACTTGAAGATGATCCTTGCAGACAGAATACTGGTTCAGAGGAAACTTCCATCGTCAAGGCTTATAAGTTATTGTTTAAGTACGGTAAATGCCAAGAGCTAAACTGCATGGAATTGATATTTCCTGGGATTCAGAGATGCAAATTCCACTATAGCAGCCAATACAGCACTATTTACATTACAGCTAGGCCACTGTATGTGATTGCAGCTCCTCATTATGGCCACAGTGTGGACCTACAGCCAGATATAAGCAGCTGAGGTAAACAATGCACATGTACAAATACTTCTCATCATCATTACAAGTCCACACACACACACAGAGGAAATGTACATTGCTAATGTATTGATGTAACTAACTGCAATATATAAGCAGAGAATTGTTCAATGAAACAAAAAAATGTCAGGGATGGCTAAGGGCAGAATGTAGAAGATTAACAGATACCACAGAGATGGACTGAAGAGTGCAAAGGGAGATACTCACCAAAGCAGGGCTTCAAAACACAGTGGAGAAGGAGGTATAAAAGTACTTGAATGTAGAATTACGTGAAAGTTAGACAGGACAGGTGCAATACTGTAAAATAACATGATGTACTGACCTACATCCATCCTGACAAAAACAGAGTTTGATCAGTGTATTTGTGCTCTAATGTGAATGTCATTCAAAAAGGAAAATGTAAAACTCTGAAGGTAGTTGACCCATCAGCTCAGTCCACTTGCATTACTTCCTCTGCTCCTTAACAAGGTGAGCCACACAAGCACTCATGCTCATGATGTCAGAAAACATATTTTTATGGGAATATTATGCATGTGCAGACAGATAGCAAGCAAAGAAAATTTAAGGAATTTGTACCCATACATCTGTAAGTGATATTCTCTAAACCAGTAAATTAGTGAGGGGAACCACTAGTCCAAAAACTAAAATGCTTCAGGTGCCTCAAAAGCCTAAGGTTAGCAAAGTTCAGATTGCACTCAATGCCCATATAATTGCCCGCATTCCTCCAAGTCAACAGTGGTAACATTTCTGACCACATGACAATCAGGAATGGTAACCTACTACTTAAAAATTTCAAGTCCCTCAGCACCTTAAACACTAACTGCCATTTTTGAATAACCCCCAAGTCATTAGCTGCTAAGTGGACCACTAGAATATGTGAGATCCCAATCTGACCACATATGTCTGGAAACTCATACCAGAGTGGTGCCACCTGAGTCATCCAACACCATGCCAAAACACTCTCCACCCATGTCACCGCAACCTCAGCTCACTTCCATCTGTCCTAATTTTTGCATATTTCACAGTCCAATACATATAACAATGGGCATAAGAAAACAAAAACTATCCAGATAAATGGAAGCAAGAAATACAAGCGATAAATCCATAGCAACCAGTTTATTAATTAAGTGCTTTTGTCTGCCTTAAACATCAGACTTCATCAGAAACATCATTTAAAAGCTGTAACATACTTATATACCATACACAATATCACATGGTCACAATACCACTCCCCTTAATTAAGAAAAAGTTGATTGAATTGAGTTAAATTATTTAAAAATACCAAACATGTATGCATATATAATTTATAATTTATGTAATTTATGTAGTGTGAACATCAGCAATAATAAAACAACATTTTATTGACATCAGAATCAAATAAAATAAAACTGTTGTAACCATATATAACCTAAATAATTATTAAGCAAATAAATATATAAATAAATGCATTTGTGCCCATTTAATTAAGCTTGTGCATTATACCATAATAAATAATGAAGAAGACTTTGCCTAATAAAACACGTAGTGTGAATTAATGCTTATGTATATAAATTTTAAGTCCCTGGTTAAATCTCTGTACAGCCTCTATAAAAACCAAGGTAGACTGTTATTCGTTTTAGAAGGTTGGGTGGGCGTTCGAAAAACATGCGTAAATGGGCATGCCTTCATTGAAGGTTGAACTTTGAGCTGACACCTCGGCGTTCATCAAAATCTACTGCCAATCATTAGCAGACCGGAGTTCTGCTGTGGTGACCCCTAACCGGGAAAAGCCGAAAGACAACAACAACTTTTGTGTGCACAAGTAGACCAATGTGTGTAAATGAAATATACACACCATGGCGATGTCCCAAGTGTGTAAAAATACTATAAAATGGTCACATGTGAAACTCAGATTTTAATTTTAATAAGCTGGATATAGATCTGGTCTCATTAAGACCAGGGTTGGCCGTGGCATTAACACGAAGTTGCCACACTTATTCCCTGTATTCCAAAAACATATCTTTTGGCCCACCCCTCATATCTTTGTCAACAATTTGTTCCAGACCTGAAAATCTGACAGAGTGACCACTACATTCAAACACATGTCTAGCCAAAGCGTTACTCAAATTTAGTTTACGTATATCATACATGTGTTGATATATCCACTTGTTGAGAGCATTTTTGGTTTTACCAATGTAAAACCTTACACATTCCCGACAAATTGCTATGTACACTAAACATTTGGTCAGACAGTGAAATTTTTGTCTCAAATTTACTTTACCATACCCCTCAGTGTGAATAGAGTCTGTTTCCATGATGTGGCAACATTGTGGACAATGCCCACATTTTTTCATACTGCCTCCCCTACCTCTATAAGTATTAGTTTCTAAAATGTTTTTGATGCTACTGTTTCTTTTATACAAAACCAATGGCTTATGTCCCATTTTTTCTTTATGTTCCTCGTCATCCATTAATATACACCAATTGTTGTTGATGACCTCCTTAATGTCCTTAAATAAGGGAATAAATGTGATAATCATGGCCTGGTTAAAACCCCTTTCCACCACCTCTGAATCCTGGTTGGTACCAACACTTATTGCATTGTAAGGAGCTGTGCTTTCCACATTGGTTCCTAAAAGAGGAAATAAATGCCCTTCCATTCTTTTTCTGGTGACCTCCTATAATATAGGGTCAATGAATGAATTGGGGTACCCCTTTCTTAATAACATAGACTTCAATGCCAACCTCACAGCCTGTCCCTTCACAAGTGATTTTTTCTGGTGAGGGGGGTGGCAACTGTCAAAATGTAATAAGGTATTGGAAAAGGTAGGTTTTCTATAGATGGTGGAAATAAAGCATTTGTTGACAACATCCTTCTTAATTTCTAAATCTAAATAGTGAATTTTATCCATGGAAGCTTCCATAGTGAAGGACAAGAAGGTTGTACTTTCATTCAGAAAGTCAAAAAACATATCTAAACCTTCTTGTGAACCTTCCCAAAATATAAGTATGTCGTCCAAAAATCGGCCATAAAATTTACAAAATTTAAATAAATCATTCTTAAACACCACATTACATTCCCATTGTGTTAAACAATGTTGGCAAATAAGGGAGCACATGCTGCCCCCATTGCCACTCCAACATTTTGTTTGAAATATTGATTGTCAAACACAATGAAATTGCTGTCAAGAATTAAATCCATAAGTGTTCTTAAAATTAAAATCCTGTCATGCCCTAAATTGGTATTGGAACATAAAAAATCGTAGAACCACAGTGTACCTGTGTCATGGGGAATAATGGTAAATAAATCCTTTACATCGATGGTTACAAAAATTAACCATTCACAATACAAATTATCTTTTATTTTACTCAAACAGTCCCACGAGTCCCTAATGACATGCTGATATTTTTCCAACACATTTTTTTTAAATGAAAATAAACAAACTTCACCAAGTTAAATGTCTTTGATGCCTTGGCATCAACAATCGGTCTCCAAAGGGCGTCAACAATATTTTTGTGAATTTTAGGGATACCAAATATTGTTGGTATCCGAGATGTTTTTTGCTGTAAAAAGTTAAATTCACTTATAGTAACTTGACCATCCATTAACAGGTCACTCAAAGTGATGTCAATGTTTCTGTATGCTATATTGAGCTCATTGACTGATGTCTCTACATAACGTTCACCATATAAATGTGTCAACATTTTTTCTGTATAGACCCTTTGTTTCATAACCACCCCACCCTTGTTTGGTTTCATTACCCTAATGCTTTTGTTGTCACAAATCTGTTTAAGTAAATCATTTTCTTCTTTAGTAAGATTGTAAATATACTCATATTTCCCACGCTTAACCAACTTTCTAATTTGGTTAGCACATACATTTTCAAAAACTTGCAGCATAGGGTACAAGGGAGGATTGAACGTACTAGATTTTTTGCATTGAATACATTGTGTGGGACTAAGTTCATTCTCAAAAAACACTTTGAGATTGAGTTTCCTCACAAAGATTTTTAACTCCAATAAAGCAGTTTCAATGGAGGGTATCCTTGTGGGAACAAAATTAAGTCCTTTTTGAAACAATTCAGTCCATTGTATATCCACATTGGCATCACTTAAGTTAAAAATCTTGAAATCACCAACCTTCTAAAATAAATAACAGTCTACCTTGGTTTTTATAGGGGCTGTACAGAGATTTAAAAAGGGACTTAAAATTTATATACATAAGCATTAATTCATGGTTACGTGTTTTATTAGGCAAAGTCTTCTTCATTATTTATTATGGTATAATGCACAAGCTTAATTAAATGGGCACAAATGCATTTATTTATATATTTATTTGCTTACTAGTTATTTAGGTTATATATGGTTACAACAGTTTTATTTTATTTGATTCTGATGTCAATAAAATGTTGTTTTATTATTGGTGATGTTCACACTATATAAATTACATATATATGTACTTATATTTCACATAAATTTAATCATGTCTGGACTATAATATTATTTATAGTCCCTCTTATGCATTTAGAATAGATATTGTGCCCATTTATTATGGGCACATTTATTCACTTTTATTGATTCAAACAATGCATTTAAAATAGATTATAATAACATATGTCAAATATTGTTTATTATTATTTTTTAAATAATGCTTACTTTGATCATGGTTTTGACACTTGAACTTAGAGGAAGGGGCATTAATGTTGATGTTTTAGATTAAATATAACACTATTTTAATACAACTTCTTAAATATAACTTCTTATTTTAGGGGCTTGGAGAAGTTAAATAGGTCCACTTATAAATAAAATGTCTCCCTTAGAAGATGAATAGTTTTGATTTAGAAAGGAACTTTTATTGAACGCACATGTTTTTGAATAGCATATATGAATACGGGATGTCATCCCCCTTTTAAAAATCTTTTAGTAGGTCATATTAATTGATACGCATAATTGAATAATTGATGTTAGTTTTTGTACTTAAAGGATGAATTTTTTGCTGTTGATTGTAACCTGATGAAGCGCACCGGGATGGTGCGTGAAAGCGCTTGTTCTTTCTTTTGTAACATCAATTAAATTGTGGTTTTCACGTTGTGGTGGTTCCTTGCAGTTCTTTTTCTTCATTTATGCTTCGGCGTTAGCGTTGGAAGGAACCTTTGAGTGGTCGTTTTTTGTTTGCTGCTGATATTATTACTATTTCTTTGCTTAACTGACCGTTACGCGATGGATTCACCTAACATTGAATTGGACTACAACCCAACAGGTACAGGCGGTACCGATGGTTGGAATGGTTTGTTTCATCAATGGGAAAATCCTTTACTTAATTTTGACCTAAAGAGTAATACTCCTAAAATGGTAATGAACAGTACTGAGAACTTGCAAGAGTTCTATGGGTCATTAAGAATCTTGGAAAATGACCTATACCAACTTCATAGGCTCATATGGCAAAGAAGGCACATGGAAGCATGCCTTCATTTCAAGGTGATTCCGCGTGGCATGCGAGTTTTATGCATGCCAAGCTATGGGGACAGCCATCCTGAATTATTACGGAGATGGCAGCAGTTGAATATTGAATTTGGAACCAAATATATTCACCTTTTAATAGAACATTTCTCCCCCATAGAAGCGGACTTGATCACTAAAGTGGAGGAACAACATAGATGTTTAACCATGAATTATACAAGCAAATTTTGTGATTCCAAAATCAACAGTATGTGCAGGCAGCTTACGCAGTACAGCAATAGGCTTGAACAAATCAAGCTTAAAAAGCTGAGACGGGATTGCCAGGATTTCCAGATGCGTCGTATTTTCGTTTGGCCGAGAGCTAATGGAAATGAACCGGAACTTGTGCACTCCTCGGTTACATCACAGATGACTACAACTGATTCAGCCATACATATTGATTCTTTGGTTGAACCCTCTGTGAACAATGAGCACCTAGGCGATACATCAAATAGAGAATTAACATCTTCTAATGCTTCCATTCCATGTAATCAGCAGTGTCTCAAAATTAATGAAGGGTTGGGAGCAAGACCGAAATTGGATACGGTCACAAGCTCTCGTATGCCTCCTGTGCCTTTAAACTTCCCGCTCCCCTACAAAAACAGAGCGCAGGTGCACTCAACCAGCCGAGGCAGAGGCAAGAGGAAAATGTCGGGGGAAACACCGGAGCCGAGGAGAAAGGCAAGGAACTGAACATTCTGTTTTTTAACTTAACGTCTAGAGGATTTACCGCTGATGAACAATCCATCTTGAATAAAGGGCTGTCGTTTATCCCTTCTAGGGGAAGTGTACTTTCTGAAACTTTGATAGCCTTGCGCCTCTTTGCGAGGAAGCTATCACTTAAGGTACTGTTTACTGACTCTATTAATAATGATTTGGCTTATGAATCGCAGGCTTGTAAAAGAAAAAGTTGTTTTATGCCACCAATGTCCAATTTGGTTGAATGCTTTATACACTCATGCGAACATGATTTTTACTCCTATTATAAAGAGAAGAAACATAGAGGCACTTTTGTAAACTTGAATTATGCACAGAAATGTTGTCTTGACAGCCTCTGTGAGGATGATGGGATTGTGTTTAAACCAGCAGATAAAGGTGGAGGGGTGGTCGCCATGGATACTTGTTTGTATGTGGAGTTAATGCAGAGAATGTTAAGCAATGACTCAGCATATAAATTATTAGACAAATCAAAAGTAAAATCCTTAATAAGATATGTACATGATACCATATATGATATGTTAATGACCAGATGTATTGATAAATCTTTGTATGATTTTTTAATAATAGACTCCCCTCTAATCCCTCTGATTAAAGGGCTTCCAAAAATGCACAAAGGGGAAGATCCACCTCCCCTACGCCCTATAGTGTCTGGCAGACACTGGGTGACAGAAAATGCTTCTATCTATATACAGTCTAAATTAGGCCCCCTGGTAAATACTATCCCTACCATTTTAAAAAATACATATAGTCTCCTGCAAGATCTAAAACAAGATATAGTAAATAAAAACTTACATAATGAAACCTTGATGGTAACATTAGACATTAAAAATCTATTTACAAGCATTCCCAATGATTTTGGCCTTGATGCCATAAGAACATGTCTACTTGAATATAGCACTATGGATAATAATGACCAAATGGTGATCTGTGGTTTACTGGATTTAGTATTGAATAATAACATCTTTTTGTTTAATGACCATATTTATGCACAAACATGGGGAGTGGCCATGTGCCAATGCATATGCAAATTTGGCTATCCATCAATGGGAGAAGGAATTCATCTTTAATAATGCAAGGTTTAACAACATCGTCTTGTACAGGCGATTTGTGGATGACATCCTGTTGCTTTGGAATAGTGATGAAGATTCACTACATGAATTCATAGCATACATGGAATCCACCACCTCTTTCTTGAGCTTTACTTATGAATTTTCTGTCTCTAGTGTGAACTTTTTAGACATTACCATCACCAAGGATGTTAATAATAGAATTATCACTTCATTATACAGGAAGCCATGCTGGAGAAATAGTATTTTACATTTTGACAGCATGCATCCACGCTACATCTTTCGTAACATCATAAAAGGCCAAATGGTCAGAATATCCAGGTTTTGCAGTAGTGAGAGTGATGCATTGAGGCTAATAGATTATCAGAAGAATTGTTTTAAGGACAGGGGCTATCCCTTAAATATAGTAAATAATATAACAGTGACAGCATTGGAAACTCCTGTTCACAGGAGATTAGGAAGTCACAACAATTATTTCGGAAGGAATGGGAGACATTTAGCCTTTGGACTAAAATACACAAATGATGTGGATCATATTATGCAAATTATAAAGAATAATTGGAAAGTTTTGCTTCTTGATCCTGGGTTGTCACGAATAGTGGGAGATAAGCCTGTTTTTAGATTTAGTAATAGTCTAAACCTTAAGAGATTATTATGCAAAGAGAAAATGAATCCTCAGCAGTTGGACATTAGAGCAAGATATAAAAAGGGTACATATCCTTGTAAAAAATGTTGCATATGCAAATATGTATCAACAGCACAGAAATTTGAAGTTCCAGGCATAAATATGGCTTTTAAACCAACTTTTTATGCCACCTGTAATACCCGAAACGTTATTTACTTAGCTACCTGTGATTTATGTAAAGCGTACTACGTAGGTATGACCTCACGTAGGTTTAAAGATCGTGTGTACAATCACGTGCTTGATATTAGGAAGGGGAACCTCACTAATGTCTTGGCCAAGCATTGTCTACTATTTCCTCAGCATGCTTTTAGTTTTAGAGTAGTCCAAGTAGTGAGTCAGAACAAAAGAGAAGGAGACCATATAGGTACACTCGAACTATGTGAGCTTAGATGGATATTAAACCTAAGAGCCCACATAGAACCAGGCCTAAATTCTACTCTCAGTATTCGACCGGCCCTTTTAGGATCCATGTGATGCTGTCTGTACTTGATAGTTATTCATTATATCTTATCCACACTGATATTTGTTTTTAAATTGATATCATTTCTTGTTTTTGAGATATATTGTTCAACATTGATTTGGTATATTATATACTGTATGTCATTTTTCAGATTTTTTAATGGTCATCATATATGTACTTATATTTCACATAAATTTAATTATGTCTGGACTATAATATTATTTATAGTCCCTCTTATGCATTTAGAATAGACATTGTGCCCATTTATTATGGGCACATTTATTCACTTTTATTGATTCAAACAATGCATTTAAAATAGATTATAATAACATATGTCCAATATTGTTTATTATTATTTTTTAAATAATGCTTACTTTGATCATGGTTTTGACACTTGAACTTAGAGGAAGGGGCATTAATGTTGATATTTTAGATTAAATATAACACTATTTTAATACAACTTCTTAAATATAACTTCTTATTTTAGGGGCTTGGAGAAGTTAAATAGGTCCACTTATAAATAAAATGTCTCCCTTAGAAGATGAATAGTTTTGATTTAGAAAGGAACTTTTATTGAACGCACATGTTTTTGAATAGCATATATGAATACAGGATGTCATCCCCCTTTTAAAAATCTTTTAGTAGGTCATATTAATTGATACACATAATTGAATAATTGATGTTAGTTTTTGTACTTAAAGGATGAATTTTTTGCTGTTGATTGTAACCTGATGAAGCGCGAAATGATGGTGCGTGAAAGCGCTTGTTCTTTCTTTTGTAACATCAATTAAATTGTGGTTTTCACGTCGTGGTGGTTCCTTGCAGTTCTTTTTCTTCTTGATGTTCACACTATATAAATTACATAAATTATAAATTATATATGTATACCGGTTTGGTATTTTTAAATAATTTAACTCAATTCAATTAACTTTTTATTAATTAAGGGGAGTGGTATTGTGACCATGTGATATTGTGTATGGTATATAAGTATGTTACAGCTTTTAAATGGTGTTTCTGGTGAAGTCTGAGGCTTAAGACCAATGAAAGCACTTAATTAATAAACTGGTTGCAGTGGATTTATCGTTTGTGTTTCTTGCTTCCATTTATTTGGACATATAACAATGGCCGAATATGACCACATTTCTACCTAAAAAAAAAAAACAACTAAAAACATATATTTAGACACTGGGGACAGCATAAATCTACTTATCTTATATAGGACAAAAGGACTCCAGGTGACCATCTCCCTATTCTGACCTACCTTCACTTACCAAATCATATGCCCATCCAATGCGAAAATAATGGGTAGAAAACTTCTCTCTCCAAAACCCTACACATTGAAAAGCCCTCCTTATCAAAACACAAAAACTGTCTTGTATCACCCTGCCATTATGTGACCAAAAAACTAAATCCTGCGGTCTCCCACCATGCAACAAATGTAGCCTCCTGGCCCATGACACTGGACATATGGCCTCATCCCTGCACCCCCACAACACAATCTGTGCACCTTTGCCTACCTGATCTGTTTTCAAGCACTGCAACTAAATCTCCATGGAGGAAGAGAATATAGCAACATCCTGCCACATCAGCAAACCTAGCAGCTTATTCACTCTAAACACCCCACTTTACATCCATACTAACAAGGCAACCCACAGAGTATAATCAACTGAATTTCCTTATCAATAAATGCAGACCTGATATCTAAACCTTAAGGACCTGTCTTGTCATCGGCCAGTGCCTATCAGCACTAATCCCAATGACCAGACACCAACCTTTCAACATTCAAGCTATCACACATGACTTTCTCAAATCCTGTAAATCCACCACCTGTGTAAATATGCTAATAGCAACCAAATCCACCTTAACTTACTGGATCATCCTCCCCTTCAACCAAACCTTAGCTAAGTACTGCAGCAACAACTTCACTGTTCACACTCTCTGCACCTCATACAACTGTTATACAAACTCAGATAAAGCCCTAACATATGCCTTCCTCTTCAAGTCTGTCCAGGATTGCTGAATCAGCCCAATTTGTCACACCACCTCCAGCAATGAGACTTGTCTGCCTTGCGCCTCAGAGACCAACTGCCAAAACCTGCACAACTGAAAGTGAGAAAGGTTGTCAGCAATCACATTTCTCGTACCTGACAAGTGCACACCTAAAAAATCTTGCCAAACCAGCGAAGAAACCAAAATCAGTATCAGTTCCAAAAAGGCCACATCCCTCTTCCACTTGTTCTCCTAATACCCCAGCCAACAAACTGCAAGCCATTCCCCATTAAAATATACCCCCATCCCTTTCCCCCCACAGCATCTGTAAACAACTGCAATTCATCCTGATTAACCCAATCCTTCTGCCAAAATGAAATGCCATTGAAAAGGTCTGAAAAGGACAACCACAATTGCAAATCAGCCTATACCAACTTGTTAACCCTCACCCAGTGATGCTTGCTTCTCTGTCCTTTTAACAGCGATGCCACTGACCTGCAAAAGGTTCGACCAGGACTAGTTGCCCAATGTGCAAAGTTCAAGAGACCCAAAAGTTCCATGATGATATCCCTGATTTACACTTTATCTTTAGCCATCACCCATTCAATCTTTCCTTTCAAATGCTGTATTTTCTCAAGAGGAAGACAGAATAAGGCCTGTCCTGCATCCACTGTCAGACCCAAAAATGATAATGCCTTAGAAGACCCTTCCAGCTTCTGCTTTGCTAATGGAACGCTCAACTCTTCACACAACATAAGGAACACCTGCATGCCTTCTGCAACTCCTTCAAAACCCTCACCAGCTGGAGGTCATACGGATAATACATGACCTTCTGAGTGTCCACCCTTAATTTCCAAACCCAGTGAAGTGCAGAGCTGAATTTCTCAAATGTGGCAAAGCCACTGAGAAGCTCATGGGCATGGCCTTGTCAAAATAAAACTGATCCTTGACTATCATACCCAATAATGGCCACTCTTCGTCATTTAACAGCAGCAATCGGAAAGCAGATTTAGTATCACCCTTTACCAACCAAGCGTCCTTAAACCTTTTAATCAGTAACACTGCATCATCCAAGGACATGTAACTAACCTTTGCATTTCCCTACAAATAACATCATTGACAGATTCCCCTTCCAGAAGAGGCAATGATAAATCAACTAAAATTCACCATCAGTCTTCTTAGGGACCAACCCCAACAGTGAAGCTTTCAGATTGGCAAAAGGGGGGTACTGAAAAGGGCCTATTAACCTGCCCACATGCAATTCCTTCTCCAGCAAACCCTTCAAAACTGCCTCATTCTCCCTTACAGAACGCATTTTTTTACAAATGAAACAATCCCCACAAGCCCCGATTTAATTGAAAACCCCCCAGGAAAAACCCCAAAATCAAATCAACCACAATCTCTAATTCTAGAAATTGTCTCAACATCTGGAAAAATACTTGCAGCACCTTAATGAGTGAATGGGAAAGCCAGTTTTCCTCTCTGCCCCTCAAAAGGACATAACCTCCCCTCTATCATCAAAAACTACCCCATCCTCTAAACCCTTGTAGTCCTTGTGGCAGGGTGGGAAAGGACCCAGTACTGGTTCATGCCAAACTGCTGTACATTCAATTCCCCTCACGCCAACCACATTGCAATGTCAGGTGCACACCCAAACAAATTGAAAAAGTATGTAAAAATCTGCACATGGCCCGGGTACACAGACCTGCATTAAAAGTCCAACACACCCTGCTCATCTCTTCCCCTAGCTTACTCAACTGGGAAAAAACATCACAACTATTCATCATCATGACCAACCAAATATCAACGTGCCTCACTTCCCATCTCAATGAGTGATGCACAGCTTTCCACTTGCTAAACCGTTGATCATACCACATCTACATGTTCCTGGTGTGGAGCCAGTGAGCCTTATGAATTGTAAGAAAATAATCCAAAAAGTGGTAAGGTCTGTGAGCTCTCCTTCTCTAAACAAGCAGTCATGTAATACATGAAACCAAGTACCCAGTTCTCCCACATCCTGGCCTGAAATCTTCCAACCCTCCTCAGAACCAGTGCTGCTAATGCTGCCAATAGGCCCTTGTTATTTGACATCTCAGCTTCCACCAACCCTTCCACATCAATTAATTCAAAACTGTCCACATACTCACCTTTCTATATTTTCTCTTTACTCAACGTGGGAATATGCGCAGTCAGAAAAAACCCTCTCTCTGAGTTAGTCAACACTTGAGTAACTAACCAATCTTCCGGACGAATCCCAGACTCCGAGCCCACATCCTGCCACAGTGGATTACCATGGTCTAGACTCAGTCTAACACTCCACAATAATGAACCTCTTGTATCACCCCCCCCCCCCCCATTCAGGATCTCACTCTGCACTTGCTTAACTTCTCCAAATAGGCCCCAGTCATGCACTACTTGCTCCATCCATGTTTCAAATAATTTCAGCCACTCCTACCCCTCCACACTCCCACTCCCTGAAATCAGCACTCCCGCATTGCCCATACCTAACATATCATTACCTATAACCACATCCAAACTCTTTCCCCCAGCCTGCTCGTCCATGACAGAAGGAACTGCTGACTTTTTGGCTTGCTTTCCTCTGGCCACAGACATCTTCTGTGTTAACTGCACTCTCCTTTTCCTCCTAGCCATACTGTTTATATCCACTGTAGTTGACTCCTCTTCTGCCACATCCCAAAACATCTCTTCTGCTTGGGCCACAATAGCTGCCCACTTGTCTTTCAGGCTGCAAGTCCTGGCCATCTGCAATGGAAAGTTTGAAACCAAGTTAATAAATGTAAAATTTACCCCTAAAAAGAATTACCACAGCCTGTGGGATTCCAAGCAGGAGCATGACACCTGTAACTACAAGCCCTACCACTAGGAACATAAACTGTGATTGCTAAAGAATACAAAAAATCCTGAAACTTGCTGTAATAACTCCTCATGTCCTCTAATATCATACCTGTCAACTGTCTAGACTTTGCAGAATGTCAGTTTCTGCTCCCTTAATTTGGTCTATTCCTCAAACTCTAAGTTTCTGGCAAATCATAGAGGATTGACATCACTATATAATACTAATTAATAACAGTTAAGAGTTTCAGACTTGAAATCCTTCAGAAAATCTACAATAATGCAAAATCTGTCAATCTACCAACTTTCTAAACTTAAAAAAGCAATATTTTAAATCTGTGAGCCTTTGTTCCCCCAATATTTTTGTCTTTGTTCAGATTTCTTGTGATGAGAGGCTGGGAGGTATGGCTGCAGACATTAGCAGCTATTGGCACAAATAGCCACAACTGAGCATGCCTGATGCTTAGAAAACTGTCCAAACATCCACAAGCACAAAGGGTGCTCCCAACCAACACAGAACTATGCAGTTCCTGTACAGCAGAACTGTCTGCATCCTCCAATAAGAAGAGGAGCAGAAGAACTGGAAATTGAATGGTTAACATAGCCGCAAAAGCATTTCTAACACCTGTTATCCACCCCATGAACTGTAAGAAAAACAAGGACTCAGTACAAAATAAGACTGTTATCTTCAACGGTTGCCTTCAAATGTGACCATGAGATGCTCCCACCAAACCTCACCAATGAATTGCTCTCAGTAAAACCTGTACTCCCACAACACTAACCAGTGAGTGAGAGAGAGAGAGAGAGAGAGAAAAGAGACATTAACCACCCATCCTGCCTATGCCAACCTCCACCGAGCACATGAAAGAAGAGAACCAAGAATATCCTCAACTGCCATAACCCCTGGCCTGCCAGACAAAATCAGCCACTGCCATATGCCAACCCACTCCAACCAGCTATAAGGAAAATGAGGTAAAAAAAATGAGATAAGAAAAACTAGCATGAATGAAATGTGTATGTGCATTCTGAAGCAACTATCAGCTGAACTAATATATGGGTCCATGTTAACTCTTAACAGCACACTGTTACAAAAGGGGGTATCCTCCTTACATCAAAAATCCAGAAAACACACATGCTCCACTACCAGCAAGCCAGAGAACAGCTAAACAACCTCCTAAACCACCAGCAATAAATGCCCTATCAACCCATACTTAAAGAAACAACAAAGAAAGAGAAAAAAATAATTACATAATGTACACAACTGAATCTGATATCCCCATGCCACAGTTCTCTCACAAAACCAAGTTAACGCTTCCTTTCCCTTACCTCACTTCCTCTCCAGCCATTGCTCCTCCTGAACCCTTCCTCACCTGTCACCCTGCAACAACACCTTCCCCCCTAATTTCATAAAATCCTCTACCCACCCACATTTCCCCACCACCCTACCCCTAATCCCACAGGTGTCATTGGACAAATTAGTTTGCATCCAAAATGCATTTATTATCAATGCCTTCTACTGTTACTATGAAAACATAGACATATTTTCTGACATTCCCTATCTGTTTATTATTTTGTCTATACCTTGGGAAGTTATGTTTGTTTTTTTTTTTGACATTTCTTCATTAAACTTTGCTTCAGCTTCCTCACAGATCTGCCAAGCAATGACTTTTTACCTAAACACTTTACTTCACTGTTTCATTATGTCCTAATAGAACCCGTTTTTGTACCCTGATCTGGGCACAGTTTAGATATTGCTTAAGGTTTTGTTCTTAATTATTGCTTGCAATGTCTATACTTTGTTGCTGAGGACTTTTGCAGAATTATGCCATATTAAAGTCAAATATCAACAAATAAGCATTGCTTGGCTTAAAAAATATAATCGCTTCAAACAGCTTTCTGCTCATTTTGTATAAAGACTTTAGGAGTTTCACTTAGTTTACTTTCCTGAGAATGTTTTTCTGCATTGCAATTGACAAATAGTGAAAAGGAAAGGTTATAAAACATTGGCCAAGCTTCAGAAATATGCCTGGTCACTTGCAGGGCTATAGCAAAAAGGGTCTGTTAATGCAATCATGGAAACCATCGAGTCACAGACACATTAGATATAATGAGGAAATACTTCATTATCAGCTAACTTGCATATCTCAGAATTTCTTTTTGATTACTGCAAGTGCTAACAGGCCCTTTACTGCTGTTCCTGTGATGACTAATGCTAGCAGCTGAAACATCTTGTTAGTACAGCCACCCCCCCTCATCGGGTCTATGTTAAATGTTCGAACATTCAAAATGTCGAACATTACATGGTTAAGACCAAATGTTCGACATTTGGATGTTCGACCATCAAATAAAAAAAAAAACTAAAAAAAGAAAAAAACACTTTAATAGCGTAGGCGGGGGGCAAGCCCCCCTGCACCCCCCTACTTATATATACCAACTCCGAGACCGCACTTCAGTGCAGAAAAGGGAAAGTCTCCCTATCTGCACTGTATGGTGCCATTGAAAGTCAATCTTCGAACACTTAAATTTTTGAATGTTTGGTCTCGACCATGTAACATTCGAAATTTTGAGCTTTCGAAGGTTTGTCAGGTACCCCCCTCATCTGTGCACCCCACACATACAAACAAAACCATAGCTCTTAGCTGTCGAGAGTTGACAGAGCATCCTTGATATTGCCTAATATTTCCCCCCATCCATTATAAGTCATCAGTGATTATAGTCAGTCAATAATTTGCCAGTTAGTAGAGTTTTATTTTTCTTCCTGTTCAGAAAATGCACTGTGATGCAAGCATGTTGCTCTATTATCTCTTTAAGTGGATTACAGTAATAATGGAAAGACTCCCTTGTGTCATCCATTGCCCCCTCTCCAGTTTTATCTGTAAGTGTTGAGACCCACTAAAATACAGTCAGTCAATATTGCCAGATGTGATGCCCATGCGCTGGCCCAGTAATCACGAAGCCTTAATCCTCACCACTAGCACCAATGAGAGGCATGCACATTGGGGGGATAAGAAGTATACATGCAGTAAAGTACAATTTCCCTTAACAGCACACAGAGACCACAGTCAGTCTGGGGCTGTTTTCTCCCTTACTCTCCAGATCCCCAATAAGACTCCTCACTGGCACAGCTATAGGGTCCAGATCTCAGCCTAGTGGTCAAGCTAAAACCTCCAGCACCCTCTCTGTCCAACCAATGCTTTGTGTCCCTGCCCAAGTAGCTGAGACATGCACACTTTAAGATTTGATTTATATACAAACACACAGACACTCCTGGGGAAGGCTGATACAGGTTCTCCAGCTATGCCCCCTTCTCTCCAGACTATAAGGTAGAAATCACTGCCACCAACTACCATTTATCAGCTACTAATAAGGCCCTTACCAAAGGGTGACCAATTTTACTGTGTAACATTACTGATATCCAAATAGTAAGTGTGCCGAACAGCAAGACTGTTGGAGTGGCTTGGACAGAATCACCAAATACATGTAATGTACTCTAAGAGCTTAAATTATTTCTACATAAAATAGCCACAGTTGAAAGGTTTAAAAATATTTAATAATAAATAATAAAAGCACAAGACAAATCCCATCAATTCAACACAGTGCTAATCAAGAATTCAAATATCACAGGAAACTTTTAAAAGAATATAGTAGGATAGTCTGACATAAATATAGAAAACAACTAGGCTAATCTGGCTATATTTCTATATAACTGTAAGAGAAGTACTAAAGTATAAGATCCTACTTACAGAACAAAGCAAGTGCTGGTGAGATGATGTCAGCTTCAAACAAAATCCACAATGCTTAATTCTCTCTCTCTCTGAGAAAGTCTTAAATTAATAACACAGTACTGCTGGTTTATTTCACATTACATCATTCTTGACACTTCTCTGGTTTAGTTTCCCAGGCTCACAGAACTTAAAATGTTAACATTACTTTGATCTTGGGGCTTCCAGTGAACCACAGCAATAAAAGACATTTTAGATGTAAAACCTTACTAATTATCTCTTAAATTAAGAAAATAGAAAGAATTTGCTGGTCCAGACATCCTGTCTCCAAGCTTGAGAGCAAACAGTCACAAAATGCTTCACTTATCAGCTTTCGTCCAGCAGGGTGCACTGTGGTTATATTCATGAAGCTCAGAACATACACAGTTTTCTTTACATTTGTCAGACAAGCCTGTGGATCATATTCATATTTACAAAGACATAGAATTATTTACAAAATTCTATCTAGCTAGGCTGGCAGCCTTCACATATCTCCCCGTCCCCAACAGAGAACTCAACAGACTCCTTGTGAGATTCATACTCACCTTCCCAATCATCATAAATTAAATCTAGAGGTCCTCTCACCTTATGCCCATACAGCTACTCAAAGGGTGAAAACCCTGTGGATTCCTGGGGAACCTCTCTGTTTGCAAACAACAGATGGGGCAAATATTTGTCCCATTCCATTTTAAACTGGTCTGCAAATGCTAGTAGCATGGACTTGAGTGTAGAGTTTAACCTCTCAACAAGACCATTAGTCTGGAGATGGTAGCGTGTGGTCTTCAGGTGCTTCACTCCACAGTACTTCCACAGACAAGCCATCAGGTCTGACAGGAAATTGTCACATCTGTCAGTCAGTATTTCTTTTGGGAAACATACCACACTGAAAATTTCTAACAAAGCATTTGCCACCTTTTCTGCCTCAATGGAAGACAAAGCCACTGCTTAAGGGTATCTTGTAGCATAATCTTCTACCACTAGGATATACTTTTTCCATGTGGAAATTGAGGTGCTGAGAGGCCCCACAATATACATAGCTACACTCTGAAATGGCTCTTCAATCACAGGCAAAGGCATCAAAGGAGCTCTCACCTTGTCTCCTGCCTTGCCTACCTTTTGGCACTGCTCACAGGTCCTGCAGTACCCTGTTACATCTCTGGAAATTCCAGGCCAATAGAAGTTCTGCATAATATGTCTCTTTGTATGTTTTATGCCCATATGACCTGCAAAGGGAATATCATGGGCTATGGCTAGAAGTGCAAGATTGTAGGCTCTAGGCACTACCAACTGTTGTATCCTCTCAACTTCTAGCATTCCCTCTGGGGTCCACTCTCTATACAGCAAGCCTTTGTCCCAGTATACAGAATCCTTCTTCCCTTGAGATTCAGGTACCTCACTAGCTATCTCGCTCAGGCCTTGTAACCCTTCCCAGCTCCCCTTCCTCAGGAAGTCTGGCATCCTCTGACAGTGGTGCCTTACTGTCAGTCTGGGTACTACTACTCACCTCTACCCTTGCAATCACTCAGTCCAAAGGAACATAAGTACCCACAAGCAGCTGTGGCTCACCTTCAGTCTCTCTGCATCAGAGTAGCTCCCTCCCTGAAGTAACCACCTCACCAGTCCTGACTGCAAGTATGTGGTCTGACTGGGTCTCCCCCAGGCTACCAGAATCACATGTTTGTCTCCAAGCCTGACTGCATGTAACTGCATAAACACATGGTACTGCCTCATCAAAATCTTTCCTTATCAGGACATCTGCAGGATGGTAGTTTGGTACCCCTGTTGTTTCAAGACAACCTACTATTGGCATTTTGTCTTTCCCACTTACTTTTGTTACCCAGCTTGCCTCTGTGGACATCTATATGCCACATGGCCCCACTGGTTCCATTCAAAACATTTAACCCTAGGTCCTGGACATGTACCTAGAATAGTGGCTTCCCCTGCTACTATCAGATTCTGTTGGGACCATCTGGGCTGCCCACCATGGGTTCTTTTAGACCCATGAGCAGCACTGGATGTCCCTTTCTTATGCAGTGATGCCCTGCTTGCTAAATATAGGTCTCCCTTCTTCCTCAATTCATCTGAGTTAGCACCTTGTCTATCAGCTAACCAGATCCTCATGTCCTCAGGCAAACTGCTAAGGGCTTGTTCCCTCACCAAAAGGTCTGCCAGCCCTTCAAAAGTGGTGACCTGACATCCACTCATCCACCTATGAAAATAAGTGCTCAGTTTAACAACATATTCACACACACTTTCATCTGCCTTGCGTCTATGCTCACAAAACTTTGTCCTATAAGCTTCAAATGTTAGCTTAAAAAATTCTAGCAAAGAATTCTTAGCAGCAATATAATAAAACAATTCATGATCAGATATCTTTGACAACGCAGTTACTGCTTTACCATAGAGTAAGGGGGTCAGGAACCACACCCAGAGCCAATGGTCAACATCATACTGTTTACATACCCTCTCAGAAATATGAATGAAACTATCAAAATTATCCTCCTCTGTAAACTGCGGAAGAAATTTACTGGCCTTTTGTGCTTTTAGGGTCCAGTTACTCTCTCCCCCATTACCTCCATGACTCTAGTGAATAGTCAGCATCTCCTTTTCATGCTGCCTCTGCCGCTCCTTCTCCTCAGGTTCCAGCTGTAGCAGTTTCCCATTTTCCTCATCATGTAGATATCTCAGTCTCTCCACTGCTTCTGTTTCCAAACGCCTGGCCTCCAACGCAAGTCTCTTTACCTCCAGATGGATTTTTAAGTCCTCTGCAGAAAGGTTGAGCTGTCTATTCTCTGAGTGCTGTACATCTCCATGGCCAGTCTGATCATCCTGCTGATTGCTATTCTCAGATGCAGCTGTGACCAAAGCTGCAATCATGTCTGCTTTAGTCAGGTGTCCATGCACCAGTCCTTTAGCCTGGCACATCTCAGCCACCTGGCTCCTTGTCAGCTTGCCATACTCCTCTACTGACATGCTTGCCTGCTCTCTCTGACTAACTAATCTAACAAAATAAATAAAACAATTGTTATCTGAACTCGGAATATTCACTGTGTGGCTGATTTAGTGTACAAAAATACCTTCAGAGATCACTGTACACAAGCTACAGGAATTCACTATCCACACCACTACAAGCCAATTAGTATGTGATGTGGCTAACTCACCACTATCAAACAATTAATATTTGATGGGGATATCCCACCACTGCCAAACAATTAATATGTGATTCCCGCGCACTGGCCTAGTAATCAAGGAGCCTCAATCCTCACCACTAGCACTAGTGAGGGGTGTGTACATTGGGGAGATAACAAGAATACACACACAGTAAAGTACAATTTCCCTTAAGAACACAGAGACCGCAGTAAGTCTGGGGCTGGTTTCTCATTTTCTCTCCAAATCCCCAATAAGACTCCCCACTGGCACACCTATAGGGTCCAGATATCAGCCTAACGGCCAAGCTAAAACCTCCAGCACCCTCTCCTTTCAACCAGTGCTTCATGCCCTGGCCAAGTACAGTGGATATAAAAAGTTTACACACCCCTGTTAAAATGCCAGGTTTTTGTGATATAAAAAGATGAGACCAGAATAAATCATTTCAAAACTTTTCCCACCTTTTAATGTGACCTATAACCTGTACAATTCAATTGAAAAACAAACAGATCTGTTAGGGGAAACAATATAAAAAAAATGTATGTGACGACCGTGCCCTGGCCCAGCAATAGAGGAGCCTCAATCCTCACCACTAAGACCAGGGGGTAGTCTTCTAGAAGAGGAAAGGATAACTAATACACACAGTAAAGTACAATTTCCCTTAAGTGCACACAGAGATCACAGTCAGTCTGGGGCTGGTTGCTCCCTTGCTCACCAGGTCCCCAATAAGACTCCTCACTGGCACTGCTATAGGGTACAGGTCTCAGCCTAACTGGGCAAGCTAAAACCCCCAGTACCTTCTCTGTCCAACCAGTGCTTCGTGTCCCTGCCAAGTAGCTGACACAACACACACACACTTTGAGATAAGTATTTATACAACTTCACAGACACTCCTGGGAAAGGCTCACACAGATTATCCAACTGTGCCCCTTTACCCAGACTATACGGTAGTAATTACTGCCACCACCCAGTTAATAATATCAGCTACTAAAAGGCCCTTAAAAGGGTGTCCAATTATTACTGTGCAATATTAATATCCAATGGTAGTATGACTAACAATCAAGGCTTACTTTAGAGTGGCCTGTTACAATAACCTCTATAAATATGCAGTGTACTCTAGAGCTTATCTCTATACAAATCAGCCACAGGTAGAAGGTTTTAAAAATATTTAATAATAAATAATTAAAACACAAGACAAAACTACTACACCACAGAGATATCTAAGAGTTCAGAGATCACACAGAAACTTAAAATAATACAGCAAGACAGGTCTGATTTCAAAGAAAAATACCTAATTAATCTTTACTAGCTTTAACTATTCCTACAAGAAATCACAATGCTAGAAACTTACATGTGAGTATAAGGCAGAGTGTAGGTAAGTTAGATATCCAAGATCAAAATGCTTTTAGTCTCTTCTGAGAAATAGTATTTAAACATTACTAACAAACATGTCTCTAAGGCCCTCCCAAAATTACATAATTTTTGACACTTAGGTTTTCCCAGTATTCATATTGCATCATCTTAACACCTGGTCTGAGTTCTCAGGCCACAAACTGCATTATTTAGCAATCTAACACCTCCTCAGAAATGTACAACAATGCAAGACATTTCACATGTATATGCTAGCAGAAACCAGAGCAATAAAGCACCTTCCACATCTAAATTCTAGTCATAAACTTTAGCCTTAAAACAATGGGCATGAAATCTTCATCCAGCCACACTGGAACTGACTTGTAAAACATTAAAGAGATTCATATAAGATCTTTTCAATTTCAAAAGACACATTTGAAATGCTTGGCTTGGTTTTCCTTACAGCAGATGGCAATGTTGCAACAATCTTGAAGTTCACATTTTACAGTCTTTTCTTACATTCAAGAAACATGCCTGTATTTTACATTTATTTACAAATGCCAGACTTATATATCAAATTCTATTTGACTAGGCTGGCAGCCTTCGCCCATCTCTCCCCATTCGTCACATCTCTTCCCCCCGGGGAACAAGTTTTTCAAATGCCCCTTGAGAAACATTGCTTGAGACTGTCAGGTTTATCTGGGTGTACCTCACCCCATTCCCTGTCTTGAGAGCCCATCTGCATTGGCATTGCTACTTCCACTGCGGTGTTGCACTGACATATCATATGCTTGCAACCCCAGACTTAATCTTAGCAACTTGGCATTTTTCTGACTGGCTCTGTTTAACCATGTTAGCAGGTTGTGATCTGTCATCACAGTGAATTTTCTTCCATACAGATAAGGCTGAAGTTTTTGTAGTGCCCACACTATGGCTAGACATTCCTTTTCTATCACTGCAAAGCATTCCTCCCTGGGTTGGAACCTATGACTGAGATAAACCACTGGGTGCTCTTCTCCCTCTGAAGAAATCTGGCTAAGTACAGCCCCCACCCCATAGTTTAAAGCATCCATCTGCACAACAAAGTATTTGCTGTAGTTTGGACTGGCTAACACATGTGGTCCTCCCAAAGCTTCCTTAAGCTTCTGAAATGCCTGCTCACATGCTGGGGTCCACACTACCTTATCTGGCCTGTTCTTCCTTGTCATTTCTGTGAGGGGAGCAGCTATGGTACTATAATTGGGAACAGACTTTCTGTTGTACCCTGCTGTCCCCAAGAATGCCCTCGCCTGCTTTTTGGTAACAGGTGCAAGCCATGCCTGAATAGCTTCACTTTGGCAGGTTCTGGCTTTATCTTACCACTCCCCACTCTATGTCCTAGGTAGGAGACCTCTGCCATACACACCTGACATTTGCTCTGCTTAATGGTCAACCCTGCCCTCTGTACTCTGCCCAGGACCTCCCTGACATGCTGAAGGTGCTCTTGCCAGGAATAGCTGTAGATAGCAATATCATCCATGTAAGCACGGGCAAACTCTCCTGCTCCTGCTAAGATATGATCTACCAGCCTCTGGAAAGTCACTGGGTCATTCTTCATCTCAAAGGGCATCTTTTTGAACTCATAAAAGCCAAAATGAGTCACAAAGGCTGACCTCTCTAGCACTGGGAGTCAAGGGCACCTGCCAGTAACCCTTGGTAAGATCAATGGTTCTAAGATACTTAGCCCCACCCAGCTGATCTAGGGCCTCATCTGTCCTAGGCATGGGGTAAGCATCTGACTCTGTGTGACTATTTAATTTCCTGTAATCCACACAGAACCTGGTTCTGCCATCCTTCTTTGGCACCAACACCACTGATGAGGCCCAGTGACTGTTGGACTTTTGAATCCCCCCTAGTTCCAACATCTCCTGTACCTCCTCCCTCAGAGTCTGTTTGACTCTCTCAGGCACCCTATAAGGGTAGGCCTTTAGGGTCCTGAATCCACCTGATGCTGCACCAGGTGGGTGCTCCCTGGTTTCCCAGTGAACACATCCCCAAATTCCTGCAACACTGCTCGGATTTCTCAAACCTGGGTAGGAGATAGCTGCTGGGACATTGCTACCCCTTCCACCGAGGTGCCAGCCCGAGCCTCACTAAGGAGACAAGTCAGGCACAAGATCTCTCTCAGACTCCTCCTGCAATCCACTGCAAATGCTCAGCACAAGGGCCTCCCTGTCATGGTAAGGTTTCATCATGTTAACATGGTACAGTCTGTGCCCCTGACATCTGCCTAGCACTTCCACCATGCAGTTAACATCACTTACCTTTCTTATCATCTCCCAAGCTGCTTGCAGCTTGTTGTGTCTGACAGGAATGAGAATCATCACCTGATGCCCTACAGCATACTCTCTAGCTCGAACATTCCTGTCATACCACACCTTTTTCTGTTGTTGGGCTTCTGCCAGGTTCTCCTGGGCCAGGCCCATGAGTTCCCTGAGCCTTGTCCTGAGGTTCAGGACATATGCCACAACAGACTCCTTGTGAGACTCACACTCAACTTTCCACTCATCTCGAATTAAGTCTAGATGTCCCCTCACCCTATGCCCATACAGCAACTCAAAGGGTGAAAAACCTGTGGATTCCTGGGGAATCTCTCTGTAAGCAAACAACAGATGGGGCAAATATTTGTCCCACTCCCTCTTAAACTGATCTGCAAATGCCCGTAGCATGGACTTGATTGTAGAGTTTAACCTCTCAACAAGACCATTAGTCTGGGGATGATAGGGGGTGTTCTTTATGTGCTTCACCCCACAGGACTTCCACAGACAAGCCAGCAGGTCTGACATAAAACTGGCACCTCTGTCAGACAGAATTTCCTTTGGGAAACCTACCCTGCTGAAAATCTCTAGCAAAACATTTGCCACCTTCTCAGCTTCAATGGAGGACAAAGCCACTGCCTCAGGGTATCGTGTAGCATAATTTACAATCCCTAGGATATACTTTTTCCCTGTGAAACTTGGAGTACTTAGAGGACCCACAATATCCATAGATACCCTCTGAAATGGCTCCTCAATCACAGACAAAGGCATCAAAGGAGCTCTCACCTTGTCTCCTGCCTTGCCTACCTTTTGGCACTGCTCACAGGTCCTGCAGTACCCTATTACATCTCTGGAAATTCCAGGCCAATAGAAGTTTTGGGGTCTATATCAGTTCATCAAAATGTCTGAAGTTCGAACACCATATGTTCTAACTTCAAACCACGAACTGTAAAAACATCGAAGTCTTAAAACAGCGATTTTTTTTCCCAGGGAAAAAAAATCGCTGTTCCAAGAAGCACACATGCAACCAAACACACCAAAACAACATCAATCCACACATACACTCAAAATCCTACATCTAACCCTACACTAAACTGTACAACACTACTACCTATCCACTTACCTTAACCGAAACCCTAACCCTAAGGTCCTTCACTGTCGCACACTCACCTGACCCGCGCCCTTCACCCTAACTCACCTATCCCACCCTAACCCTAAAGTCTTTCACAATTGCACACCCACCACACCTGCGCCTTAACCCTAACTCACCTAACCCGTGCCCTAACCCTAACATCCACACAATCGCACACTTACCTGAACTCGAACGACAACTTCCCACCACAGTCCTGATACTCGCGAAGCCACAGAAACGACCCACTGAATTCTTTCCCTGGGAAAGAATTCAGTGGGCCATGGCTTCGCGATTACCAGTGTTTGAACTTTACAGTTCGAACATCTGGTATTCAATATTCAGCCATTTTGATGGATTGATACAAACCAGAAGTTTTGTATAATAAGCCTCTTTGTACGTTTTATGCCCATATGACCTGCAAAGGGAATATCATGGGCTATGGCTAGAAGCACCAGACGTTAAGCTCTAGGCACTACCAACTGCTGTACTCTCTCACCTTCTAGCCCTCCCTCAGGGGTCCACACTTTGTACAGCAACCCTTTGTTCCAGTATACAGATTCCCCCTTCCCGTGAGAATCAGGTGCCTCCCTAGCTACCTGACTCAGGCCTTGCAATGTAGGGTCTGAGAGCTGAGCCTGTCTCAAGTCTCTCCTGGTAACCCTTCCCAGCTCCCCTTCCACAGGATGTCTGGCATCCTCTGCCAGTGGTGCCTCACTGTCAGCCTGGGTATTACTAGTCACCTCTACCTTTGCAGTTATACTGTCCAAGGGAACATCAATACCCACAAGCAGCTGTGGTTCACATTCAGTCTCACTGCTACAGTGTAGCTCACTCCCTGAAGTGACCACCTCAGCAGTCCTGGCTGCAAGTATGCAGCCTGTCTGGGTCTCCCCCAGGCTACCAAACCCACATGCTTGTCTCCTAGCCTCACAGCATGTAACTGCATAAGTACATAGTACTGCCTCATCCAAATACTTCCCTCTCAGGACATCTGCAGGATGGTAGTTCTATACCCCTGTTCTCTTAAGACAGCCCACTGTTGGCATTTTGTCTTTCCCACTTACTGGCTTCCTCACCTTTGGTTCCCCACCTTGCCTCCGTGGACACCTGTATGTCACATGGCCCCACTGTTTGCATTCAAAACATTTAACCCTAGCTCCTGGATGTGTACCTGGACTAGTGGCTTCCCCTGCTACTGGAGGATTCTGTTGGGGCAGTCTGTGTTGCCCACCATGGGTTCCTTTAGTCCCATGAGCAGTACTGGGGTCCCTTTCCTGTGCAGGGCTGCCCTGCTTGCTAGGTATAGGTCTCCCTTCTTCCCCAACTCCTCTGAAGTAGCACACTGTCTATCAGCTAACCAGATGCTCATGTCCTCAGGCAAAGTGCTAAGGGCTTGTTCCCTTACCAAAAGGTCTGCCAGCCCTTCAAAAGTGGTGAGCTGACATATACTCACCCAGCTATGAAAATAAGTGCTCAGTTCAACAACATATTCACATACATTTTCATCTGCCTTGCATCTATGCTCACAAAGTTTTTTCCTACACATTTCAGGTGTTAGCTTAAAACATTCTAATAAATGTCTTTTTACAGCAGTATAATCAAAACAGTCAGTGTTATGCATTTTATTAAAGAAGTTACAACTTTACCATGGAATAAGGGGGTCAGGAACTGTACCCAGAGCCCTTGGTCAATTTCATACTGTTTACATACCTGCTCAAACATATGAATGAAGCTATCAAAATTATCCCCCTTTAAACTGTGGAAGAAATTTACTGACCTTTTGTGCTTCTGGGGTCTGGTTAGTCCCTTCCCCATTACCTCCATGACTCTGGTGAAGAGTCAGCATTTCCCTCTCATGCCTCCTCTGCCATTCATTTTCCTCAGCTTGTAGACTCCTCATTTTCTCAGCTGCTTCTAGTTCCATATGCCTGGCCTCCAACTCAAGTCTCTTTAGCTCCAGCTAGATTTTTAAGTCCACTACAGAAAGGCTGAGCTGTCCATTCTCTAAGGATATTGTATCTCCACTGTCAGACTGATTGTTCCTCCAGGATGCTGTTTTCTGATGCAGCTGCAACCAAAGCTGCAATCAGGTCTGCTTTAGTCAGGTTTCCATGCACCAGTCCCCTAGCCTGGCACATCTCCGCCAGCTGGATCTTTGTCAGCTTTCCATACTCTTCTGCAGACATGCTGCCTGCTCACCCTGACTAACACTAAGCTAACAAAAAAAATAAAACAATTGTGATCTGAACTCTGAATATACACTGCGTGGTTGTTTTAGAGTACAAAACACTTTTAGAGATCACTGTACATAAGCTACAGGAATTTGGTCTACCCACACCACTACAAGCCAATTAATATGTGAAGTAGATCCCACCACTGCCACAACTTGTGATGACTGTGCCCTGGCCCAGCAATCAAGGAGCCCCAATCCTCACCATTAACACCAGGGAGGTTGTCTCCTAGAAGAGGAAAGGATAACTAATACACACAGTAAAGTACAATTTTCCTTAATTGCACACAGAGATCACAGTCAGTCTGGGGCTGGTTGCTCCCTTGCTCACCAGGTCCCCAATAAGACTCCTCACTGGCACAGCTATAGGGTCCAGGTCTTAGCCTAACTGGGCAAGCTAAAACCTCCAGTACCCTCTCTGTACAACCAGTGCTTCATGTCCCTGCCAAGTAGCTGACACAGCACACACACACTTTGAGATAAGTATTTATACAACTTCACAGACACTCCTGGGAAAGGCTGATACAGATTCTCTAACTGTGCCCCTTTACGCAGACTATATGTAGTAATTACTGCCACCACACAGTTAATAATATCAGCTACTAAAAGGCCCTTAAAAGGGTGTTCAATTATTACTGTGCAATATTAATATCCAATAGTAGTATGACTAACAGTCAAGGCTTACTTTAGAGTGGTCTATTACAATAACCTCTATAAATATGCAATGTAGTCTAGAGCTTATCTCTACACAAATCAGCCACAGGTAGAAGGTTTTAAAAATATTTAATAATAAATAATTAAAACACAAAACAAAACCATTACACCACAGAGATATCTAAGAGTTCAGAGATCACACAGAAACTTAAAATAATACAGCAGGACAGGTCTGATTTCAAAGAAAAATACCTAATTAATCTTTACTAGATATAACTATTCCTACAAGAAATCACAGTACTAGACACTTACATGTGAGCATAAGGCAGAGTGCTGGTAAGCTAGATATCCAAAATCAAAATGCATTTAGTCTCTTCGGAGAAATAGTATTTAAACATTACTAACAAACATGTCTCTAAGGCCCTCCCAAAATTACATCATTTTTGACACTTAGGTTTTCCCAGTATTCATATTGCATCATCTTAACACCTGGTCTGAGTTCTCAGGCTACAAACTGCATTATTTAGCAATCTAACACCTCCTCAGAAACTTACAATACATGACATTTCACATGTATATGCTAGCAGAAACCAGAGCAATAAAGCACCTTCCACATCTAAATTTTAGTCAGAAACTTTAGCCTTAAAAAAATGGGCATGAAATCTTCATCCAGCTGCACTGGAACTGACTTGTAAAACATTAAAGAGATTCATAAGATCTTTTCAATTTCAAAAGACACATTTGAAATGCTTGGCTTGGTTTTCCTTACAGCAGACGGCAATGTTGCAACAATCTTGAAGTTCACATTTTACAGTGTTTTCTTACATTCAAGGAACATGCCCGTATTTTACATTTATTTACAAATGCCAGAATTATATATCAAATTATATTTGACTAGGCTGGCAGCCTTCGCCCATCTCTCCCCAATCGTCACAATGTACAATAAGCTGGTTGCATAAGTGTGCACACCCTTAAACTAATTCTTGGTTGACGCACTTTTTGATTTAAATACAGCATTCAGTCTTCTTGGGTAGAAGTATATCAGCATGTCACATCTTGACTTGGCAATATTTGCCCACTCTTCCTTGCAAAAGTGCTCCAAATCTGTCAGATGATAAGGCATCTCTTGTGCACAGCCCTCTTCAGGTCACCCCACAAAATTTCCATTGTATTTAGGTCTAGGCTCTGGCTGGACCATTCCAAAATTTTAATTTTCTTCTGGTGAAACCATTAATTTGTTGATTTGGATGTATGCTTGGGGTCATTTTTGTGTTGAAAGGTGAAATTCCTCTTCATCTTCAGCTTTCTAGCAGATTCCTGAAGGTTTTGGGCCAAACGTGACTGGTATTTGGAACTGTTCATAATTCCCTCCAGCTTGACTAAATCCCCAGTTCCAGCTGAAGAAAAGCAACCCCACAGTATGATACTGCCACCACCATGCTTCACAATAGGGATGGTGTTCTTTTGGTGATGCGAAGTGTTGTTTTTGCACCAAGCATACCTTTTGGAATTGTGGCCAAAAAGTTCAACCTCGGTCTCATCAGACTACAACACATTTCCCACATGCTTTTGGGAGACTTGTATTGTTTCCAAATGTTAACTGGGCCTGGATGTTTTTCTGTGTAAGAAAAAGCTTCCATCTTGCAACCATACCCCATAGCCCAGACATATGGAGAATACGAAAAATTGTTGTCACATGTAGTACACTACCAGTACTTGCCACAAATTCCTGAAGCTCCTTCAGTGTTGCTGTAGGTCTCTTGGCTGCCTCCCTGACCAGTTTTCGTCTTGTCTTTTCATCAATTTTGGAGGGACTTCCAATTCTTTGCAACATCATTGTTGTCCCATATTTTCTCCACTTTTTGATGACTGTCTTCACTGTGCTCCATGGTATATCCAATGCTGTGGAAATTTTTTGTACCCTTCTCCTGACTGATACCTTTCAACAATGAGATCCCTTTGATACTGTGTAAGCTGTCTGTCTACTATCTTTTGCTGTATCAGGCAACTGAGTAAATGTCAGGAAAATCCTACTAGGATAGCTGAACTTTACATGGGGTTAATCAGAGTCTCTTTAATTGATGGCAGGTGTGTACCCAATAAGACTGAATGTTGTAATTAAATCAAAAGGTGCTTCAACAAAGTATTAGTTTAAGGGTGTACACACTTACGCAACCAGCTTATTGTACATTTTTTTATTGTTTTATATTTTTCCCCTAACAGATTTGTTTGTTTTTAAATTGAATTGTACATGTTATAGGTCACATTAAAGGTAGGAAAAGTTTTGAAATGATTTATTGTGGTGTTATTTTTTTATATCACAAAAACCTGGCATTTTAACAGGGGTGAGTAAACTTTTTATATCCACTGTAGCTGACACACACACACTTTAAGATATGATTCATATACAAACACACATATGCTCCTGGGGAAGGCTGGCACCAGACTATGAGGTAGAAATCATTGCCATCAACCACTATTTATCAGCTACTAATAAGGCCCTTACCAAAGGGTAACTAATTTCACTGTGTAATACTACTGTTATCCAAACAGTAAGTGTGCTGAACAACAAGACTATTGTAGTGGCTTGGATAGTATCACCAAATACATGCAATGTACTCTAAGAAATGTAATTATCTCTACACAAAACAGCAACAGTTGAAATGTTTAAAATATTTAATAATAAATAATAAAAGCACAAGACAAATCTCATCAATTCAACACAGTGCTACCAAGAGTTCAGAAATCACAGGAAACTTGTAAAAGAATATTTTAGGATAGTCTGACATAAATACAGAAAACAGCTAGGCTAGTCTGTCTATATTTCTATCTAACTCTAAGAGAAATACTAAAGTCTAAATCCTACTTACAGAGCAAAACACGTGCTGGTGAGCTGATGTCAGCTTCAGACAAAATCCAAAATGCTTAATTCTCTCTCTCTCTCTGAGAAAGTCGTAAATCGATAACGCAGTACTGCTGAGTCATATTACATTACATCATTCTTGATACCTCTCTGGTTTAGTCTCCCAGGCTCACAGAACTTACAATTTTAACATTTCTTTGATCTTGCAGCTGCCAGGAAACCACAGCAATAAGACACTTTACATGTAAAACCTTAGTAATTATCTCTTAAATTAAGACAATAGAAAGAATTTGATGGTCCGGACATCCCATCTCTGAGCTTGAGATCAAACAGTCACAGAATGCTTTACTTATCAGCTTTCTTCCAGCAGGGTAGACTGTGATTACATTCCTGAAGCTGAGAACATACACGATTTTCTTTACATTTGTCAAACAAGCCTGCAGATCATATTCATATTTACGAGGACATAGAATTATTTACAAGTTTCTATCTAGCTAGGCTGGCAGCCTTCACACCAGACATTAGAGATTCATTAAGTCTTCTTGTTCAGTAAATGCAGCTGGATGCAAGACATGTTGCTCTATTAATTTTCAAGTGGATTAGAATAATATGTTGAAATAGTTTCTGATGCCTAGTGCTCTTCCCCATAAGTCTTTTATCCTGTAAACTCAATTGTTCTTTCAGATTTCTGGTAATTAAAATTTAGATAAGTATCCCTGGTGGGAGGTTTGTATAATGGTTAAGGTGTTTACCTTACAGACACAATTAAAAGGTTCAATTATTACAGGGGGTAAATGGCTAGGCTTAAAATGGCCCACAAAGGCAATTCGCCTAGTACTAATCTCTGAACCTAAATCTATGGTGTATAGTACTATCCCTGTTACATCCACTGCTCATTAAGCTAGGAGTAGTTGAGAGGTATAGAAACCTCCCCAGACACAGACACACACACACACACACACACACACACACACACACACACACACACACACACACACACGAACAATTGCCTCCCACATGAACAGTCTCACACGTACATAGACATTCTCCATGCATTAAACACCCCCTTCATCCATTTTCACTCATAGACACACACACACACACACACACACACACACACACACACACACACACACACAAACACCTACTTTATCTATCTCAAACCCCACAAGTGCAACCACCTAGACACATACACACATTCACCTGACATGACTCACACTTCTACACTCACATGCAGCCACACACATACATACATGCACTGACACTCCAGCACTCCCTATCCACTAAACTCCTTGGTACTTATGTCTAATACAATCTCACCCATTTAAAGTTATTGGTGAGTATGAGCTTTTGGATGAGTTAATTACTAAGCTGGCAGTTAGGATTTATCCAGGTGAACAATTCTACAAATTGCTCATCTGTGTAAAGTATTTATCATAGATATTTCTGGGGAACAGCACATAGCTAATTACTATATGCAGCTTCCACAGAATGCCTCATTAGCATTTGCAGTTGTCCAGTCAATCATTCCACTGTGGTGCTGCATCTCATAAAGGCAAACAGAGTAGTAGGGCTGTATAAGAGCAGGAAAAAGTTACTGCCAGTGGTGAAAAGAGCATGCAGCTGGTGATAACCTTTCTGAATCCCAGCAGAGGAACATAGCTCTAAAAGATGAATATAGAATTTTCTGATTTCTTTGAATTGTTGCACAGGTTTGTCTTATTCTCTCTCTCTCTCTCTTTTCAGTGAGAATCAACTTTTTTTGTGCCATGTAGTGTTGGTATCCAAGTGTTGTGTGATTATTGCCTATGTCTGGAAAAAAAGGTTAGAGTTCAGATTAAGAAACATTTGGAGGAAAACTATATTATAGTCCTCTTAAGCAAAATTCCTGATTAAGATGATGGTCAATTTGCATTTTTTTTAAGGATAACAGTGGGATTCTGTTATTAAATGCTCAACTTCTCTCTCCTTTTTCTCCTTATTTCTTGTCCCTGCTATGAATAAACAACAACACAACATTTAAAACATTTTAAATTGACTGTTTGTCTCCACTAGAACAATGCCTTACTGTACTGTGGTGGTTTCACCTTCAAAAAACATTTATCCCACCCTGGAAAATTCTCCAATTCATTGATGTCATCAAGGCCACTGAGTGCGGGTAGTTTTCTGGCCAATTCCCTCTCCAAACTGACATCACCATGACCGTCTTAAAAACCCTCTCATGCTGTGATATCACAGCTCCCTGGTCCTTCCCCTACCCATACAGAAATGAAAGGCTAGAACAAGGAAACAGTATGAGTCAAGTCTCCTTCTGTGAGCTGTCAATCACAGCAGGTGACAGCTCCAATTTCTTGTAGCACTTTGACAGCTAGGAAAGTTAGGTGTGAAGGGGATGGGAAATAAGTCAAAGTAATACAGTTCAGACTTCACAAAAAATGCAGTTTAGCCATTCTAAAAAGCAGCAGCAGTAAAAGGCACTTTGGAAGGGTGTTCTGTGGCATTTGCTCTGTTTGTGTTTTAAGTAGTCATTGAATGGCATGAAATGTTACTTAAAACTAACTGACTGAAAGACAGCAGTGTATGCATGTAAAATCAATTCAGTGACAAGAGCTTTAGGAAGAACGAGGCCTGAGTGATGTAACTTTTACAGATGAGCACTGCATTGTGGGATACCTAGAGATAGACTAAACAATCAGAATTACTTCAAGATGCCAGATCCCATGTGGTCAGACTCACAAATTACGTATACAAATATTTAATAAACTGTATATAGCCCTAGAGTGGTGTTAAATGGAGGAAGCACCAAACCATGATGAAATAAACATGTTTTTGAGTCTGTGGGTATGATTCTCCTTTAAGCAAGATATAAGGTCATAAGGTCATTAGGTAATACAGTCATAACAGTTTAACAGTGATAAGGCCAATTGACCAACAAGGAACACAAATTCCATAATATAAGGTTCAAATCAAATACTTCCTGCCCAAGAATCAACATTTTTCTTTTACCTATCTATAGTAGTTTACTGACACATTTTAATAGATATTTTATTCCATAAAACTGTCATGTAGTTTGCTATAAATAAATATTATAGCATGGTTTTACACAACTCTTACATTTCATATTATTTTGCTTTAGTGCTTTATCATTTTTGACCTCTCCATATCACATAAGATTTGTATTATATCATCAAAGGTTTTACACACCAAAATAAATTTCCTCTCATGTACAAAAAACTTAAAGAATAAAGATTTAGGTTTTTACACCTGTCTCTGTAGGCAAGGTCTTTGACCACAATGATTTTTTTAAGTGAATTTACATTGAACATACTCAAGAGTTTTCACCTGACACTTAGTGTAGATACAAAGCATGCTGTTGTGTTCCGTGATAGATTGTATATATTAATTGTAAACAGTGGTCAAGCAATCCATATCTCTGGTGGTTAAATAATCAGTTTCATAGATCTGCACTGATCTGTTTACATGAGTTCTAAATGAAAAATCAGGAGTAATAGGAATCAATAATATAAAGATAAGGGTAACTTCAGTGAGTTCTACCTCACCCATGAAAACTCTATTCATTTGTATTTTTTGACTAAAATGCATGATATTGCATTTGTCTACATTTTTATTTTAAACCTGTAGCAGAAGCCCAGTTACCCATTACCCAGTGATTTCATGTAGATGCTTAATTCTCCAAAATCTTTATGGTTTCGTATAACAAGTCCTGACTTACACCCATTCACATACTTATGGAGCCGCATATTTCTATTTCTAGGCATGGTTGAAAAGACAGCATTAAATAGTATGGATCCCAACAGTGATCTATGAGGAACTCCTAATATGGGCAGATAACCAGATAATATATTCCAATATTTAACACACTGAATCCTATCCTGTACTCATTCCATTATCCATATAATGATATAACAGTTAGTATTCAGTATAGTTAGATTTTTAAAAATTGACAGGAATGGTAGACAGTTGAAGACCATTAGACTTCAGTCTCACCTAGTATTAAAATATAATTTTTAGTGAAGGGTTACAGAATGACATCACATACATTTGGATATATAACTTCTGGTTCCCATGCTACCCCCTTAGCTAGAAACTGACAGGATTTAGCACATATGTGTCAATAATACACATGCACAGAGTTTTGCACAGATCTGTTGCAGCTTCTGGAAGTCATAAAACAATTTTAAACTGCCACCTTCCAGAGTAGCATTTAGTTCACCCCAAAGACAATGCAGAACGCTTCCTAGTACAGACTTTGTCTCTAACAGCATTAAGAACTGTAAGATAGAATCTTTATGGCCTAAGCTAAGTAATTTAATTTCTTACTATTTTTCAAAGTCAGGAAGATTGAGATTAATCTCTTCTCTTCTAGTATCCCCTGTTACAATATATACATTTTCAACAGTTACAATAATACATGTACATGTCTTCCTCTGCCCAGCAGGGTACACTGTTGATGCATTTTTAACACAAGCAACTTTACAAATACATTTTCCAACACAAGCATCTGTACAAATCAGTTTGATATACAAATGACTTATAATTCTTTATAAAATTCCAGCTAGCTGTGCTGGCATATATTACATATCCACTGTCCTACTTTTCCTGGCAGAGCTGGCAATACCTCACATTGTCACATATGTCAAGAAATATTCTGGAAATTGTATTTTAATGTTATCTAATCATATCTGGGCTTGTCAGGTTGTCTTATTAATTTTATGTAATGCATTTTTGAACATATTTATAGTAAAACTGAGACACTGACCATATATTTAAATAGGAATGTTAGACTTATCGGTAGTGTTATTTGAATGATTAACAAAAAAATTGTTAAAATGTATTAGCTATGATATGTAGATGATGTTAATATATCTTCAGTTCTTATATAAGGAAACAGTATAGCATCCTTAAATGAAATAAAATATGCTATATAAAGTATTTTTTTATGTGGGATCATTTAGCAAATGAGTTTGAAAATTAATTTTTGGCTTGTCATTTTATTTTTAAGAATTTTTTTTCATAGTGGTATATGTTTCTTATAAAGATAATACTTTCTTTTCTTCTTGAGTAATTTCTCACTTCTTTATTACATCACATAAGCTAATGGAATCCTTCTCCAATTTCACATTCAGTAGCTAATGTCCTAGTAGATATTTCTTCAAAATTTTTATGGGTGCAGTCTATGGAGTCTAGGGGAAAATAAGACAACCAGTTTAACAGTTATAATTTACAATACAGAGCGATAAGTGGTACCACCTATATTAAACTTTTTAAAATCTTTTGTTTCGTTGAATATTGAAATGTTAAGATCAAAAGTCAAAAGAGCAGTGGGTGGAGTATCCAAGCAGAGGCTTGATTTTCAAATCACTTACACTTTCAGGTATTGCAGTTAAAAGTAAATCCAATATGTTTGAACCTCTAGTCCCTTTTCTAACAAATTATATCATATTGACAAATGTAGTCATGTTAATAAATTTTCTTTCAAATACAGATTTTGCTAGCTGATCATTCTATAAAATTTTAGGGTAATTAAAATATCCTAAGAGTATAATATTCTTATAATGTATATACTTTAACAGGTCCAAAAAATGGATTAAATTATCTGTAGAGGGTGTTCAATAAGATAATACTATATATGTTGATCTATTAGCTATGCTATATCTAATCTGCACTATAGCTGTTTCAGTCTCTCTCACTTGCTTTATAAATAGTGAGGGAATATAATTGTGAATCCAAAGAGTAACCTCTCCACTCCTTAAGTTCTCTTCTAGACATTCATACTTTGTTTAACCTTTAATGTTGTAATCTTTGGAACTCCAACAATTGCTATTCATTTTTAGGACTCCCTTCTGATATTTCTCCAACAAGCTCATCGTATTTATTTCATAAATGTGCATTACAGTAGTAAGGTTTTATAACTCTTCAAATCTAGTGCAATTACACCTCCCACTAGTGCAGAGCTTAACTCTAAAACAGGTTTTATATGTCAGATAACTTCTCAGCAACAAGAAAAGTCCCATATAAATTCAAATGTAACATATTGTTTGAAAATACCCTACTGGTCAGTACATGCTATTCAAGTACTTAACAAGATCGGTATTATATACCAAAGTTAATTGCTTTAGCCAGTTGTTAAACTGATGTGCTTTCCTAAACAGAAAATCTGACCAGGGCAATGATAAAATAATTTTGCTAATACAGTAAATATCTTTACTTTCCAAATATTGAACAACATCTAATGTAAAATTCTTCATGTGGTTTAATGGAGTATGCAGCAAATCACATACTCTAGTATGAATAACAAATACCTTCTACTCTGACAAGAACTTATGCCTGGCAGCACTTGTGTCAGTAAGTTTCAAGCCAGTAAGGTTTGCTTCTTTATCTAGTCTACTTAGTTTCCCAACAGTGAGTCATAACATGGCATTGACTAGGACTAACATTGACTAGGACTAACATTTCTTGGTAAGGGTCTATCAAAATAGTAATTTCATTTATAACTTTTGTGTAAACATCTTTTTTTCTTCCTGATGTGATATGAATAATTTAACATTAATTATTCACTTGCTCTTCTGCTTATTTTCCTAGTTCTATTTTTAACATTTTTATTTTGTTTTCATTATAAACATGTGCAAATGTAAATGTAACAAATACAATAAAACAATAGCAAAATTATTTACAATATTTACATTCATCCATGATAAACAATCATTTTATCCATGAGAAGGTATCAGTATTTGTTCAAAAGGTTTTCCAATTTTTGCCATGCTATTTTTTTATGAGTAATGTTATGAGTTCTATAACAAATGTTTTACAGTTCTTTTTTACAAACAACTTTTGCTAAATTAATAAAATCTTTAAACATCAAATCATGTTTACTTTTCCATTTCAAAGTAATAACTTTGCTGGCAATTGCAAGAATTGACCAGAGTAACTGAATCTGAGATTTAGGCATTACATTAGATATAGGAACACTGAATAGGATTAGTGAGTTAGAAATATGGCAATCAGACCATATACAAAATATCTGGAGTCTTTCCAGTATTGAACACTTCTACATTCAATGAACATGTGAACTCAGTTAGCCTCTAGTAATTCATCACATTTCCAACATTTAGTTTCACTGATTTTGAGTATAAGATTTATTTTATGTGGAGTAAAGAAACTCTTGTTCATAAATTTCCATGTATACAATCTCCAATATAATGAAGGAGAGGTACCATACATATAATTCAATAACATTTTTTAGATTCATCAGATATTTGTTCTCCATTAATCTTTACATATTAAATCCAAAAATCCGAGTCAAACTTTAGAGTGTCTTCTCTTAGTATCTTATAGATAGGTGAGATACTTAATTTTTGATTATCTGTCTTTTCAAGACACCTAATAAAAAGTTGAATCGAACTAGGTATACAGTCAGTCTCTAGGTTGATTGATACCCTCATTTTGTTTTCTATAAACTGCTATAATGAGTGTATAAACAACCAACTGTCTTGACTATTATCAAAACTACATAAAAGAGAGTTTAGTGGTTTAATACTCTTATTTTCAATAAACTGATACCAGAATATCAAGTTATTTTCCTTTAATTTTTGCATTGCATTGATGTTTTAAGAATCTAGGCAATCAGGGGAGTATGCTATAGGGATTATAAGAAATAGAAATTGTTTAATGTTGTAATTACAATCAATTATATTTTTAAAGTTATTAAATATTTCATTAATGCCATAAGAAAAATGATCAAACGTCTTATTAAATAAACAAAATTCACGTAAAAGCCAATGAACTCTACTTATTCCATTTTGTTCCTTAAATTTATTTTCTATAGTTCTGACATCAGTTATATGAATCGCATGTATAATTTACCAGCCAGATATATAGGTAGGTGTGAACCAATGTAATATTGCATTAATTATAACTGATTTGGATTAAAGATCTAAGCTAGGGAATGCTATCCCATTATTGTTCCAAGCTCTAATGTGCCATTTATATGAAATCCTAGGTTTTATAGTAGCATGGAATCTATTTTTTTTAAATACATATCAATGACTGTATATAAAACAAAAGTTTGGGTAAAATTATCATTTTAATTAAAGAGAGCCTATCCTCCATTGCAAAGAACATTTTATTCCATCTTTTGATTAGCTCACAAATAGTGGTTATTAAATTATTGTAGTTTAGTTTAACAGACTCTTTCCATGTACTCTTTATACTGGCACACAAATATTCTAATACAGCATTCTCCCAATTAAACAGGCTATTCTCTCTTAGGTTTTTGTTAATCTTTTTGTTAATTAGTAATATTTTGGATTTATTATGATTAAATGTAAGCCCTGAAATTCTTTCAAACTTGCTTAAGGTATTTATAACATCATGCAAAGCACATCAATATCACCCTTTAACAACATATCATCAACAAATAATTGTATCTTAGGACAATATTTCTTACTAATTTGAAAGCCTTTTCTATTTTGCTTGTTTCTAATATATGTAGCAAAATGTTCCATAGGAAGAGCAAACAATAATGGTGACAAAGGACAGCCTTTTCTAGTTCCCTTGAGGATTTCTAGAGGTGAGGATAGACATGATCCAATTTTCACATAAACTTGTGTCCCACTATACATTTTCATTAATAAGTTGACAAAAGCTGAGGAGAATTCAAAACCAATCAGAATTCTTTGTAGATAAGAGCAACTAATAGAATCAAAAACCTTTTCTATGTCTAGGCTGATAATAGTTAGTTGATTTTTGTACTTGCATGCTAGGTCTATTAATGATAGTAATTTAATAATGTTATCTTGCACTTTTCTATGAAGAATGAACCCTGTCTGATCATTATGTATTAGATTAGGTAATAATTTCTTTATTCTATTAGCTAATATTGTCATGAAAATTTTATAATCAGTGTTCAGTAATGAAATTGGGCTATATGAATCACAAGATTTGGGGTCCTTACCTTGTTTGAATATGGGGGAGATAATTGAGTATTTCCATGATGGGGGTGTTATACTTTTTTGCTTAACCATAGTAAAGGCACTCATAATTTTCTTTATTATATATTCAGGAAAAATCTTATATAGTTCAGGAATTATTCCATCCAGTCCTGGAGCTTTATTATCTTTTAAAATTTTATTTGCTCTTTCACTTCTGTTATTGTTATTTGTTTATTTAATATGCTATCTTGTTGCATTGACACCTTAGTAGTTATATTTTCTTGAATAAAAGTATTTATTACATTATCTTTCTCCAAAGGTGGTGTATTATTTATATCTTTATAGTAGTTTTTGAACACCTAATATGTCCATTAAGTTAGACACACTCTTAACTGAACCATCAGTTTTATATTTAATCACATTAATAAAATTTTGATTGTTTTTTTTTTTGAACTTACAGCTATTTTATGTAGATATTTGGGATTTACAGCATAAGATTGTAATTTTAATTTGTCCAGGTTTATGGCTACCTTATGATTCAGAACTTCTAAGTGTTTTTAATTTAACTTAATAATTCCGTTATAAGCTAATTTGTTATTTGGTTTTGCATCCATTTTTATCTTGTCTATGTTTTTTTTGTAAGTCTAAAAGTTCTTTGCCCCACTCTTCCCTTTTTTTAAGGTACCAAGATTTTATTTGACTATATATATATATATATATATATATATATATATATATATATATATATATATAAACTTTAAAAGTGTCCCATATTATCGTATCAGTCACTTCACCATTATCATTTGTTTCCATAAACATGTCTATTTCTTTCATTATCCATTCCCTAAAGTCATTTAACTTAGTTATGTAAGCAGGAATTCTCTGTAGAAATCTTAACTCATCTGTATGTGTAGTTAATGTAAAGTTTATAGTATTATTTCACCACAAATAGTGAATCCAATTCAGTGGAAAACAAGGATTTATTCTGAAATGCACTCAAGCAGCATAAAATGCGTGATATATATCCACATATGGTACAAAAGCAGATAAATTCTCTAGCGCCTCGGCAAACTTTCCTTTAACAGCTTTTACTTTGTTAAAGGCAAGTTTGCCGAGGCGCTAGAGAATTTATCTGCTTTTGTACCATATGTGGATATATATCACGCATTTTATGCTACTTGAGTGCATTTTAGAATAAATCCTTGTTTTCCACTGAATTGGATTCACTATTTGTGGTGAAGTACTGTTTCCTACGTTTTTCTGTGGTTATATATATTTATAGCATTATGGTCCAAAAGTGGACAAGTCATTATAGATACATCACTTATTTTAGAGTATATATTATTTTATACAAAGACCATATCAATGTTTGTGTACCAAACCGATAAGAATAGTGAGTATAGAATAAGGAATAATGTTCTCTTAGACCATGTATATCTTTAAGGTTCATCTGGTTTGTAAAGTCATTGAACTTCTTGGCTTGAGGAGTTAGTTTTATTTTACCATTTTTAGAAGTATAATTGCCTGATAATAGGCAGTTAAAATCAGGTGTTGCTATAATTTCCACTTTTGCATTTAAAGTAATCAGGTTCAGATATTTGTCAACATATTTAGTACTCAGTCCTGGTATCCAGTATGTATTAATCAAAGTATAATTCTTCTTATTGATTTCCAAAATAACCATGATTAGGATCCCATCTTTATCTGAAAGTGTATCTATAATTCTTGGCATAGTATAAGTATTTTTCCATAGAATAAGAGTGCCCCTTCTCTTAGTCTTAAAACATGAATCAGCCAGAATGGTATAGCCATTGAATGAGTATTTTTGTAGATCTTTTTTTAATAGATGGGTTTCTTATAAAAAGATGATCTGGGCTTTATGCATTTTGATATAGTTTAGCAAACCAGCTCTTTTGACATTATTGTTCAAACTATTAATATTTAATGATAAACATTTATAAGCCATTGACTATAATGTGTATGTTATTACTAATTGAAATACTTTTCATCTGTGTTGACTTGAAATCTACTGAAAACGTACTTATCATGGATGCATAACATGTATTAAGCACTACTTTCAAAACCCCCTAAACTATTTACAAACACATACATGAAACATAAAGTTTCTGGTTTAGTTAAAAACTTAACTAAACCATCCATCCACCACCTCTCCAATACCAAAAGTCACAAATTATCCATCTCTGCTTAGAATATAGTATAAAAACAAAAAAGAAAAGCATTATGAAAGCAACTAAAGAAATCTGAATACATAACATATACATTAGAATGAGAATGCCCAATATACCTGAAGCTATATCAATATGTCACATATGATAATAGCACCTCTAATACATAGATGTCAGAAATACACATCAGATCAAAGTATATTTAAGCATTAGAAGCTGAAGTTTAAGAAGAATGTCATTATTTACAAGACTTTTCAAGAAACATAAGATAATTTAACCATTTTGTCAATCATCTATCTAATATTTTTACTGTAAGGATATGTTGAATATATATAACACTTATTACAACATGACTATGATATTTTGCAATTATACACATATTACTCATATATATTAACAATATATATGTTGACGTCTTTCATCAGGAAGGGGGGAGAGAGAGAGAGAGAAAAAAGAAAAAAGGGGGGCCTCACAATCCTGTTTAGTTACTAAAGGTTTAGTTATATAACATAAGTCTGATATTAATATGCATAATCAGTTTTCTAATGTAGCTCCTAGTTCACTTGTTATTTAGTTACTAATAGTGTCATTGAATCTGCAGAATGTATGCATCTATAAGAGAACCTAGGCATTTTCAAAGAACTAATTATTTACCATTTAAAGTATCTAGTGAAGGATAATAGAATTTCAAGAGAAAAGAATTCCAAGTACAACCATTTAAAAAGTTCAAAAGATCAAATTATGTCATCACTGTTGTTTCCTCAAGCTGCAGCTTCATAAACTTGTTAAAAATTATCTAAATAGGTGCATGCAAAACAGAAGTTGTCTCTAGTGAAGAAAAAAGCATTTTCAGCAGGAAAATTCAGATCTTGAAGCTTTTGGAGTTTACAGGAAGCACAAAAAAAACACACTTAAGCTGCCTTGTCAGTGCATGTCATGAATCGCCAAAATGAGAAGAGTCACACATACCACCAGTTTCCTCACAAAACATCATCATGAAAAAAATTAACCCTTTCATATAAAAACAGCTATTTAGAAGTAACAATAGCTGCCTCAAATCAGAAATCATATTATAACATTTCAATCATTTCCCACCAGTTAACCAGGCCTGAGAGAGACAAAAAGGGAACCTAGTATATATATATATATATATATATATATATATATAGGGTCTATATTATATATTTGAAAGTTTCAAACATCGAACACCATATGGTCGACACCATATGAGCGATGTCGGAAATTTCGAAAATATAATAAAAAAAATAAAAAACTATACTTATCTAAATGCTGTAGGCAAGTGGGCAAGCCCCCCTGCACCCCCCACACCCTGCTACTTAAACATTCCTACTCCAAGATTGCACTTCACTGAAGTAAAGGGAAAATATTCCCTACATCGATTTCCATGTTGCGCACGCAACATTTCAACATTTCGACCAATCGGGTTTGCTCAATATGCGTTCGCCATTTACAATTTTTGATCACATGATAGGAACCCTATTTTATATATATATATATATATATATATATATATATAAAACTTATATTTAGCTATCTATAAAACACCATTAATGTACTGTATTAATGTTTAAATGTATCCAAGCAAAGAGTCTAAAACATCTAGCTAGAAGCATTATTCAGAAACACCTTGTTACCGCACCACTGACCCACTAGAAAAAATGCACTTTGGTATTAAGTCAAATTATACTACTACTGAAGATTTAGAAGACATACATCATTTGTAGTTATTTAAAAGAGAAAAGTATGCAAAATACTTAGAGAGAGAGAGAGAGAATGTTATTTAAATACTTAGTTCTATATGTAATTAGAAAAAGTAGATAAACAAAGGAAAAGAGAAAGTTAATAAAAAATAATTCACATTACCTTATGCAGCAGTAGCGTTGTTGCCTCACAGCAAGAGGTTCTCCCATTCGATTCTCGGCTGGAGTGCAGGGAGTGCCTTCTGTGTGGAGTCTGCATGTCCTCCCCACAGTTGGGTGAGCGTTTGAAAGACATGCGTAAATGGGCATGCCTTTGTTGAAGGTTGAACGTCAAGCTGGCACCTCAGTGTTTGGGAAATCTACTGCCAATCATTAGCAGACCAGATTTCCGCTGTGGTGACCCCTAAATGGGAAAAGCCGAAAGACAATCAACACAATATTACCTTACAGTACAGAGACTTTTCAGAATCAGAAATATTTTGATTCATAAAACAAAGCATTTAAAATTAGAAGGAATGTATTCATTTGTCCTTTAGTTTCTTAGTTTTGTTTGCTCTCTCTTTCACGGACTGCTCTTTCCTTCATAGACTATTCACTTTTGTTGCCTGTCTCTTCAAACTCGGGGATGATCATTCCATTTCTTCTATATCTGACAGTATTTTCTTCTTTTGGATAAATTCTACTGCTTCTTGTAGGGAATCAAAGATCTTCACTCCTTCTGGCAAGGTGATTTTTATTCTTGCAGGAAAAAGAATTCAAGCTTTAATATTGGCTTTTTTCAAGGACTTAATTAGAGGAACACACTCCTTTCTTCTGGATATGACTGTAGAGGTGTAGGCTTTGTCAAAACAAACAACTTTTTCACTCATCTTGATAGGGGAATTAGTCCAAGCTGATTTCAGCACTAAATCCTTGTCTTGTGAGGAAAGAAATCTAACTACTATAGACCTGGGGTTAGATGAACTCAGAGATGAAGCTGGATTTGCCAGGGACCAATGAGCCCTCTCAAATCCAAAAAAGAGGGATTCAGGCATGTTTAGTGCTGATGAAAACCACTTATTGATGAAAAGAATCATGTTAGCACCCTCTTCTTTCTCAGGAATTCCATATATTCTTATGTTATTCCTCTTTGATCTACTTTCAAGGTCTTCCAGTTTCTCAATCAGCCTGGTGTTTTGTTTCAGAAGAAATTCATTGTGATGTTCATTTTCTGTCACTCTAGTATCTAGGTCAGTTACTGTTTAGTCTAAGGCAAGAATCTGTTCAGATTTTTCTTTACTATTCCATTTAGAAGTTCCAGTTGTTTACTGCATTCTTGTTTGATAATATCCATTTTGTTTTCACATTTGTCCATTTTTAGTGACAGTTGTTATTATAAGATGTAGTTCTTTCTTTACTGCTCTCTCCTGGTGTGGGTGCTTTGAGTTGCTCATTTTGAGATTTCCAGTAGAAAATTTTTGACAGGAATAATTTAAAAATTCTCTTGACTATGTATTCATTTTTGGAAAATAATAAAGAGTTTATGTTAATCTAACTTTTAGTATACTTTTAGTTAGATTTTTCTAAAAATTAAAGTATATTTACTGTCAGGATATTAAAATCTAAGCAGAACTATGGATTTCTGCGGCTATCAGACTGGTATCTTGGTCACACCCCCATTTTCCTAGTTCTTCATTTCCACATTGAGCAGTTATTTAAATCATCCTTATCAATAGATATAATCTCTCTAACTTTTATTCTACCACGTTTATTTATTATTGTGAATTCAGGATAGAGACAACAGTCTGTCTGGTTAATTGAAATATTGGGCAAATGTTCAACACAAATCTTACCTGTATTCCCACCATTGCTGTTTTCAACACTTGGCACTACCAACTCTATGATTATTTTCTCATTACTAATTATTACAGTTTTTTCAACACAAGCTACACTTGATGTTCCACCATTGTTAATTTCATCCCTTGGCTCCACCAGTTCACAAATAGCATTTTCATCACAAATTGATGTTATCACCATCTATAGTGTTCATCACTTCCATGACTGCTAAACTTTTATTCAAAAAGACTTTAATTTTTAGATCACTGTTCTACACATCTCATTAGTGTTCTTATTTTAACAGCTTTTTGTGCCTTTTCTTAACCTTTGTAGTGTCTGAATTATTTGGAATCCCTTTTTCCTGTTCTTTACCTTCACTTTTTCCTGTTGAGCTAAAAATGCCTCTATTTGACTATCAATATAAGTCACAACTGGAGAGGATTCATTATCTAAAACTGTATTTTCATATGTTTTCACATCCTATAATCATTCTAGTGTAAATTGATGTACAGAGTTAATGGACTTCACATATGGGCATTTATAGTTTAGGTTGTTTTTCAAATCTTTACTGTTAATAATATTACAATGCTCCATCAGTCTGACACTATTGAAACTGTGCCCCTTATAAATTTTTTTAGGTATATACCATAGTTTCCACATTCAAGTAAATATTGATTTTTGAGCAGGTCTGCAAATACATAAATATTTAAGGAATCAATTTTAAGAATCCAGAAAGAACCTAACCTTATATTAAAAATAAGCAGGAGATTCAGTGATTACTCACTATTAAACTCTAAACACCAAACACTCAGTAAATGCAGCATCTACCTTCCCAATATGTAACACACCTGTTAGTCACCACAGATCACCAGGCAAAAAAAATATGTGTTCCCCACATCGTAGAAAAGATGGGGAAGAGCACACAAATGAAGAAATAAAATAAATACCCTGAAGCCCTTACAAAGGTTCAAGTACATACAAACTTCACAGCACTGTTTTCCAAAATGTAACTCAAATGAACCTCTCATTGAGCTGTACTGCTAAAATGTAGCTACTTCCTTCCTGACAGGTAATAAGAGATCATCAAGCAGAAAAAAGCATGTGTTCCCCCCTCTTGAGAAAGATGGAGAAGAATCCAAGAAGAACTCCACAGGGAATAAATGGAGCCAGCAAGTAAAACAAGCACCAAGAAAAATCAAAAAAGCTGACTCCGAACACAGGCAAGTAGAGCAGCAGCAAAAATTGCACAGTTCAAAATAGGCAGCAAAGGAACACAAATTCCAAAATCCAAACATAGAAAGCTGGACACTGTATGAAACATGAACTTTTAATATAAGACAATTAAAAACAGATGAGCTCTTTCACATATAGCTTCTTCAGATCTGTAGATGGAAGAGAGTACACAAATGAAAAGAAAAAACATACTCCAAAGTCCTTACAATGACTCCAGAAAAGGCAAACTCCATAGCATTGTTTACCAAATGTAACTCTAATGAACCTCTCTTTGAACTGTGCTGCTTAAATGCAGCTGCTTCCTTCCTGATAAGTAAAACCAGTAGTATACCCAGCACATTTGACACATGGAGCAGATATTTGTTTAACCCCCCACCCAACAGAGATTTTTCTACCACCCCCTCCTCTATGCTAACTGTTTTTAGTACTAATCATGAAATGAAACAAAATAATACCCAACAAGGTGCAAGGTAGAAGCAGTAATCAAAATACATATCCATCCTACAGAAAGGTTTGTCACAAACAGATAACTAGTGCCAGAATCATGGATTAAAGATAAATGTCAAAAAAGCATTATCGTCCATTTTAGAAAAGAGTACAGCATTAGCAGCACATCCCTTAGAGAAGATCCAGTACTTTGGGATTTAGTAACTTATGTAGGCAGTTGACCCCAAATTCTATTAGGAACAGATCAAGATGAAGCAAACTTCACACACACACAATTCCCACACACCAATCTAGCTATCATCCCCCTCCCCAAAAATAAGAAAGAAACTCTGTTTATATTCACAAAAAAATGCTTACCTTCAGTCCAGTAGTCCACAATGCCCTGGCTGAGTCACATGCTGTGATTAATCCAGTTCACCTTATAAAAACTTTTCAACTGCAAAACTCTTTATTGCATTGTAGTACTGTACAAGTAGAAGGCTGCAGTTCTCTCTTGTCCTGTCTGTAGTTCGTTATGAGTTACTTCCAATCCTGTGCCACATTTTTATGCATGGACACACAAATGCATGAAGAAGGAAGAAACAAAGTATTTACTTCAGAACCAGATCATGGTCAAATGAGTCCCTAGGCAGGTTAGTGGATTAGGCCTCCCCTCACACATACACATAACATCCCCACCGACCGTAGCCATTCCAGAGTCCCATTACTTGGGTATTTCTCCCCATTTACCATAAACACTGTTCAAACCTGTCAGTGCACATACTATTTTCATCTTTACTTCTACAATGATTACTGATATTTGGATTTAATTTAAAATTGTTAGCACAAACACTAATAGACATTTGCTGCACAAAACAACACAGTTTCACAATGATAACAGGCTTAACATCAACAGTAAACTTCTCTGCCCTTAAAACTCACATTCATTGAAACAACACAAACCCACAGTCAAAAAAATGCATCTGGCCAGTGGTGGATAAAGTTTACTTCTGGGCTGTTTTCAAGCTATAGGCCTTTTGCACACATTTTTAGTACCATGCATACATGCATATGTTATTTGATTCACCTTCCTGGTTGTATTAAATTATATTCCTTGTATAATAACACGCCACTTGTTAGAAAGTGTTTTTAATTTGTAGTTTTGAACAATTTTCCAGTAAGCAATGAAACAAAACATGTGATTCAATAATGTCAAAAGTTCAACCATAAAAGGCCACTCAAACGTCTATCATTACAGTCCACCAATATCAGTGAATTAGCATAATCGCTGTTGAAGTAAAAGTTATCTGTATAATTCCACATTAAAGAGATCTGTAATGAAAGGAGAAGCTGCTGCTAGCAAACAACTTTATATTTCAGTGTTTTATCTATAAATGCAGTGCCCACTGCCATTAAAGAACAAATTGCCTATGTTATGTTAAAATAAAAGGTAAGCTGGTAGCATTGCGATAGGGAATGGATGGCAAATCAATGACAGGTTCATACTTACTAAGCATCTCATCCATAGGAAGACACACTCAGGACTGCAGCACTCCTCTCCCCCCTTCCCCTTCAAGTGTAACACAGTATCAGCAATCCAGCTATATGCTGTAGGAGTAGAACCAACAGCTTTCTACATCAAAAGTAAGCATGCTACCTGTTGTACTATGAACATTTGCTAAACAGTTACACATTGAAAATAGACTTAGCAAGAGCAGCAGTAAACTTATTTTCCCCTGAATCTCACAATTCCTTGAGAATGCACTGAAGTTCCCAAAGGGCTGTTGCCAAAAATGCACATTTTATATTCAGACCTCATTTTGTTGCCCACCACCATCCACAAGTCATTAAAAAATGTACTCAACCCTCAAAATGCTACCCCCATATGTATGTATACCTCAACTGTCCAGATTTTTGCAGAATGTCTAGATTTTTAATCATATTTTTGGTTTGTTCCTGAAACAATTTGTAGTTTTCTAGCAAATCAGTAAAATCTGAATTCACTAAATAATGACAGACATTTGAGTTTTATACTTCATATCCTTCAGAAAATGCATATGAATGTAAAACCTTTTATTCTAACAGCATTCCAAGTTTGTAAGAGCAATATTTAAAATTTGCCCCAATTTTTAGGTCTCTGTCCGTCCATTACATTTGGTTTTGTCCAAATGTCTTGTGATAAGAAGTTGAGAGGTATGCCTCAATACTTTGGTAAAGTATGTCTACTGTCAACTGTTGCCATTTATAGTTATACAAAGCTATTTTTTGCAGGTGCATTCCGATCAGGTAAGCATGTTTTGCATTATGCCTCAATACTTTGGTAAGGTATGTCTATTGCCAACTGTTGCCATTTATAGTTATAAAAAGCTATTTTTACAGGTGCACCCCAATCAGGTAAGCATGTTTTACTGTACAAGCTATCAAATGTCAGACAGATTTTGATGTTCAGAGAAAACATACACAGCTAAGTACACTGAATATGCCTAGCTATTCCCCTGAGTTCACAATGCCTCAGAAATGTACCAAAAGTCAATGCCGCATAAATGCACTGAAACTCAGTGCCTTGGATATGCACCAAAACTTTTTGCCTTGAAAATGCAAGAAAACCGTTTACCTTGAAAATGTACCAGAACCTTTTACCTTGAAAATGCACCAGAACCTTTTACCTTGAAAATGCACCAGAACCTTTTACCTTGAAAATGCACCAGAACCTTTTACCTTAAAAATGCACCAGAACTGTTCTGTTTTTTTTTTACTAGTATAGCAGCAGCTGGTATAGAGGATTCAGGATCTTGTTTCCTGTAACCAAGGTACAGGGTTTGAGCCTCAGGAAATGAACTAACTTGCCACCCCCTAACTAAGGCATTTTATATAATATATGGACCACACCCTCCACCCCTGCATTAGTATGCCTCTGGGATCTGTGGTGACCTGTCAATCATCACAAATCACCAGGCAGAAAAAAAGTATGTGTTCCCCACGTCTTAAGAAAGATGGGGAGAGCATACAAATTAATAGAAAATAAAATAAATGCTCTGACATCCTGAAAAGGACTCAAGTAAATGCAAACTCCACAGCGCTGTTTCCCAAATGTAACTCAAATTAAATGAACAATTATCTCACCACAAGGAGAAAGAAAAAGTAAAAAAAACTCTACCACACAGCAAAACAAAAAGCAGAAAGCCAAACATTACTGCTATACACAATTACCTAAGTCCAAGCAGAAGCTAATAAGTAAAGAACTCTACTGCAAAGTAAAATAAAAAGAGAGAGACAAACAACACTGCTAGCACCTGCTGCCAGATAAACACTTACTTCATGATGAACAGAAGCAGAAAGTTAGAAAACTCTACCAGAAATTTAAAAAAGACAAAAATCCATGAACTGATTGTGGTAGCCAGTTAGCAAAGATGGTGAGAACCTCTTTGGATCCTGTGGATTGTTTCTAAATGTGTTGATGAATGCAATTGCTTTTGTTTTTAAAATGCTATTGAAAAAGTATATCCCCCAGATTAAGCAAGCAGCCATGAAGGAATAAGTTATTCCTGCATGGCAGAGACCGTTCCTGTGTAGCATGGCAGTGTGCCATGCATATGTATGAAGGCATGCTGCCGTGCTGTAAAACGAACATGGTTCTGTGTACGAGCACAGGGAGTGTGTCTGAGAGCAGAGCTCTCTTAATGCACATGCCCCCTGCACTCCAGAATTGCCGTTCGGCAGTTTAAAACAAGTGAGAATGCTCATAACACCCTCAACTCATCAGGGTAAGAAATCTGGGCAAAGCCATAAGGGACAATCGTCCCTACCAAGCCAAAAGATGATAGACTAACAGGTTTAGAATAAGCACATAGCAGGCAACTCCCAACCCATCAGAGTAAGGAATCTGGACAAAGCCATAAGGGACAATCATCCCTACAAAGCAGAAAGTTAATAGAATAACAGGTTCAGCATTAGCATGGATATTCTGAAGGGTACACATAAAAAAACACAACAAATACACTTTTTTATATATATGCAATAAAATTTAAGCACAGCTGCTTGGGTGTGCCCATTGCTTAGCTATGCCTAGGCCAGCTAAAACGGCACGATAACTTAAAAAGCAATAGAAGTCCAGCATAAGCAATAGTACAGCAGTTAGAGCATATGTCTTGCATGTAGTCATTCCTGGTTTGAGCCTCACCAAAGCTCTTTCCTTTTTGTAGGTGTAAAAAATTAAATTTTATTTTTTTTGTATATTTATATAAGAATTAACTGATTTTTCTCAACCAGGGTAGTGCATCAGGCCCAGATGTGAAGTGTCAGTGTAATAAAGTAGTGAAACCCCCATATAAACAGAAGTGCCCCATACAGTATAGTTACACAAGAATAAATTAATCACAGCACATTGGGGGATGTCAGGGAAGGTAAATAAATCTATATTATAGAATGAATGATGAAGCAATCCCATACAGATGGTAGACGAATATAATAAAACATAAGCAATGCTAAGCATTGCACAGCTATGTTGACTAGGTGCAAGCATTGTGTACATATGAATACTAAGCAATGAATAGCCCAGTTAAGTGGATTTTCCCATTGGTAAGCAATGCTGAACCTGCCCCCTTTAAGCACTGCCAACTTTAGCTAAGCAGGTTTGCCCATAGCTTAACTTAGTTCAGCATTTCAAAACTGTCCAATCATGGCAAAGGGCAGGAAATCGGCCATATTTAAACCCCACAGCCGGGAATACAGCTCATAACTGGTTGTAGCTCTCCACTGTAAGCAGTATGGCAAGTGTTGGAGAGGGCATGCACTTTTGGGTGCAGCGCTGGGTCCTACAGGAGTCCAAGGTCATGGTAGGACTCCTGGTAATAAACCATGACATGAGACTGGTGCAGGACCAGTACCAGTACTCCCAATATAAAGCAGAAGACTGGGAAAGCCTCGCCCGTGATTTCACCAGTGCCACTGGTAACCCTTGAACTGATAAGCAGGTCCAGCACCACTATGTGAACTTGAAATGGAGGAAGAGGGAGCTCTTGGAACAGTGGGTCCAAGAAGCAAAAGACAGGGGAGATGTCACAGCAGTGTGTAAGTATTCACAGTAATAATTGTTTACCAAAGTCCAGCCTGTGTATGTGATGGATAGGTATGCATAAATGTTTCTCTGTTTTCATTTTTGCAGCTGAGCGGGCTGTGAACCAGGAAGCCCATGCCAGCAGGCTGCAAAGGCTGTGTTGCGAGGCTGGTGAGTAACAATCCTGCTTGTAGTAGTCATAGCAAATAAATGTAAAGGAGTAAAATGTCACCTGGTGCTATAAATAATGTGTATGGTTTCTACTGAATAAACCAGACAATATGACAGTAATAGTCCCATATAGGTCATATTTAAATAAAAGTGTAACTGCCTGGCAGTAAAGTTCTGAATCCTGGACTGGTTGTGTTTACTCTGGTATTGTATGGCCTCACATGTTGCATTCACCAAGATTTGATATGCAAATAGTACTGTTGTGTTAACTGTTTCTTACACTGTGCTACATTAAAAATATGTCTAGGAATGTCTGTATAAGAATGTTGTAATTACAAGGTCAGATTGTACAACCAAGAGAGACTTAGACAGAAAACACTGAAGAAACGTACAGTACTTTCTAAATACCTCACTCTGAGGGAGCACAAATTGTTGTATTTTTAGCACACATGCCATGGTTCGAATCCCGGGAGTGGTAGCAAGCTATATGCATATTTTTAAGTAGGAATCTGGGAATATGTGTAGAAACAGTCAGATAGCATTAACAAACAGTCCCCCACAGGTCTACCAGGAAAGAGAAGTAGAATGTACATAGCTATAAGACAGATGAACTATACACTGTGTACAAACATACCACTGCCCAAACCAAAGCCATAGGATATTGTAATAATACCTGTAGAGTAATGATTAGCGCAATGATCATTAAAGTTGTGAGTACTGCAAGGATATACAAGTTGTTAATTGACATCTCTTCCCCCACCACCATATCTGCAACAATAGTCTAAACACACAAATCAATGGGTATGTTTTACACCAACCCTACTGTTGGGACATATATCCTATTGTTCAACAAATATTGAAATGTGTTTCTATTAATGTTCCATGTTGAAATACTATCAATGGTGGCCTGCTGCTATCAGTGTAATCTGCATGCCACTGTAATGGCCACTGTGGTTCCATATATGCATGTGTTCTGTTTGCTATGTAACTGTTCCAAATATGTTGTTTTGGGTTAATGGGAATATCTATGCATGCTGTTATAACTAATCCTTGATTGTGTTGACTATTACTAATCCACATATGCACGTTTAGGAAGGCCGGTCCCAGTAGACCCACCTCTCCCACCTCATCTGGCCGTGACACTGGGCCCCAGCACATCTGGGACCTATCCTGGGAGCTCCTTGTCTGCTGTTCCTGCACTACCTTTGGGTGGAATTGCCTCAGGGGATGGGGCTCATCCCTTCCCTGGGAGTGGGCACAGACAGGATACTGTCACTCGAAGCCAGGTCCGGGATTTGGTGTGTAGCAAGCTCCAAAAGGAGTTTGGAGATCTGCTACGCCAGCTTCAGGGCCGAGTGGTGCAATTAGAGGGTCAGCCTGCCCCTCCTGCTCAGCCCCCAGCACAGCCACCTTCTGGGCCATGAAGGTGCAGTGGTGACTGCCCATGGGTGGGGACCTCAGTCCCACTATTTCCATTTGGGAGCTCATGGGATTCCAATTTCCAAAACCCCCTCCCCGTCCAAAGTGTTTACCCCCACATATGTCATATACCACCCCTGTATGCTGTTGTGTCTGCCTTGTCTGTCTTCCTACCCAACCAACATCCTCAAATATACCACTATCCTTCCTCAAAATCCCAATCTCATCTTAAAAAAAAATGGCAATCTGCTCCCCCAAAAAAATTTCACCTCATACATAGCTGTCCATTTTGTACATGTGTCCACTGGACACATGTAATCTGGTCTAACTGGCTTCACAGCACATTATTGTTGTCATCACCCCTCTCTCAGGGGTTTGAGTGTCCAAATATACCTCCAAATTCAGTATATATGCACAGCAGTTGCTGTAGAAGAAATGGACAGCTATGGACCTTCCCTACACTTGTCCTGCACATCCCTAGCTACTGTGCCTATTGTCTTTCCCTCTGCATGCCCCCTTTATCACCACTTTCCTACCACCCCTTTTTTCTTTTCCTTTAAAGAAATTAGCGCTGGGGTAAGCGGGAGTAAGCACTTATAAGCAGTAGTAAGCAGGATTAAGCCTGTTTGTGTGGCGCTAAGCAATACCTACACAGATTAATCACTTTTAAGGCTAACTGTCTGTAAACATATTTAACCGGATGTTAGCATTGCTTGCCGCCATGCAAATCTGCACAAACCCGCTTGAAAGTGCCTTAATCACTCAAAGTTGAAACAGACCATGGAACACCAATTAACTGAAAAAAGTAAACAGTCTACCTCACAGAAGTCGGCTATTAATTGATTTATTATAAAAAGTCCCTACACAAGCGCTTTCACCCTAAATCAATGCAGGGCTTTTTCAAGTAAATCTCACTTGAAAAAGCACTGCATTGTGTCCTGGTGAAAGCGCTTGTGTATGGACTTTTTATAATAAATCAATTAATAGCCGACTTCTGTGTGCCTAGACAGTTTATATATATATATATATATATATATATATATATATATATATATATATATAGTTTCACTTCATAATCTCAAAATGCTGAAATCTCAATTTTCAGCATTCCGAGACCATGAAGCTGAATATGCAGAATGCCGAAAGTGCATAAGAGCAAATTTGAATATCTCGAATCCACGCTTATGCATTTCTGGTACGTTGCATGAAGTGTTTGTCTGGTATGGTGTCTGAAATTGAAGGTGAGTCAGTGTTTGTGTGTGTTTTTGTACATTGTATGTGTGGGTAAGGGTAGGAAGGTGTAAGTATGACTGTGAGTGTTGGATTTGTTGGTGTTTGTGTATGTCTGATGTGTATTTGTGTGTGACTGAGTATAGAATGCCATAGTGTGAGTTTTTTTTGTTTTCATTATGTATGATCTCGGAGTTGGTATATATATGTAGGCAGGGTGTGGGGGTGCAGGGAGGCTTGCCCCTCTGCTTATATGTAGTCCCGGGTTGTGTGGTTTGTATGCTGTGGGTGGAATGGTGCGTGTATTATGTGGTGTATGGTGTGTGTATGTTCATGATTGTGGGTTTTGGGATTTTGAATGGTTCAGCTTCATAGTTTTGAAATGCTGAAATTCGAGATTTCAGCATTTTGAGATTATGAATTGAAACCATATATATATATATATATATATATATATATATATATATATACACACACACACACATATATAAATAATATATATATATATATATATATATGTAATGTATATATGGATATATATATATATATATATATATATATATATATATATATATATATATATATATATATATATATATATATATATATATATATATATATATATTTGTAGTGCATTCGGACATTGGATCCACACTCTGAACCTCTCTCTGCAAAATATCTGACCAAAGGCACTGTAAATGGGAAGTGAAGGGGCCCAAAATAGGGACCTATTGTAATTATTGCCTTTATCCCTTCCTCAGCAGTTGAACTGTTCTGCCTTGCAACAAGATAATCAGCCCTTGAAAATCGTGAAGCCAGGACCCTGCACAACCGAGCCATAGCAAGTTACCACTAAGCCATCTGAGCTGTAAAATTTTGGGATGATTCCTCTAACATATCATTCAGAACAGTCAGTCTACCATAGAGAATGTACAGTGTCAAAGCACTATATATAAACACTCTATACACACACACATACATACATATAAATACTTATATATATATATATATATATATATATATATATATATATATATATATATATATAAAGAGAGTATATATAGAGAGTGCACAGAATATCAAACAGCCATTATTTCTATTATTGCCACCTTTTCAAATGGCTAGTGTCTGATTCTTTCCTACAAATCAGAATTATTGCATGAAACATGTAACCACACACAATGCAAAGGGCATGACACCACGCAGTTTGCATACATATAAATGCTTATTTTTGTACTATTTCAGTTGTTTATGCCATTTCTTATAGTATTAAGGTGTTTTAAATACATAATAACTGATTAATGCAACTCTCAAAGAAAACGTATGATGCAGTAATCTGCAAAAAATAACATACTTTGCTGTCCAGGCTAAAGCCTTCAAGTAGTACAGCAGTGAAAAATAGACTTGCCTTGAAGACAAGAATCAATCAACACTTAATTACAGATGTAGTTCAACAGCCTCCATTTATTCTCTGTAGTCAATCCCCTAAGGAGAAAAGTGTTAATTGTCACAATGTAAATGTATCCGTTACATAACAATTCTTAACTTACAATGTCACTATCGCACTGACAAACAGAAATGCGTGCAAGACAGTAAGCTCTAGCCTATCACTGTTCCCATGGTGAAATGTATGAAAATGTACAGCCATATACCTTTATGTTTCTTATTACTGATATTCCTCATATGTTGTAACAGCCTAGGTTAAAACCATTTAATTCTCCTCCCCCATAAAATGTCTTACAAAGGCATTAAACAGTGTTCTCTATACACTGACCTCCAGAATGTACAGGGTCACACATGTTGTCCAGCTGTAGCCCTCATATATATATATATATATATATATATATATATATATATATGTATATATATATATATATATATAGACCCAACCCCACAACTTGTGTGGGAGTCCGCAACATCACTGGAATGATAGCAGGAATGTCAGCATTAAATAATGATAGAGCATACCTATCAACCTCTTACTGCATGACATCTGGACAAAGCCTGGTATATAAGTGGAGGACAGAGGCTGAAACACAGGGCCTTATTTGAAATATTGCTGTCATACACTGTGAAAGTTGCTGGTGTTACAGGATTGGTTGCAACATACCCTTACTGAGGGATATGAAGTCAGAAACACAAATGGATGTTGCCATGTACTGATAGCAATCAACGGAGAGAATGCCACTGATATGTCAGGGACAAGACCTGTGTGGGGAACAGACAAAATATAACAGCCAGTCCTCTGGTCATCATGTGGATAGAACCACAGTTGAGAGCTATGGAGACAGACTGCATTCAATGCAAAACTAGCATGTACACACACACACACACACACACACACACACACACACACACACACACACACACACACACACACACACACACACACACACACACACACACACACACACACACACACACACACACACACACCCTGTAAAAATAGCAGTATTCAATGCATATGACAGCAATACTCACACACTGTCCTTAGGTCTGGAAGCTTATACAAACATGTAGTTGGTCTGTGTCCACAAGTCTTGTTGTAAGAGGTATTCCTACCTGCTGTCTGTAACACTGCTGCCCCCACACATGAAGAATGTCTTCCATACAGGCAAGGTAAAGGGACAATGCCCACATGATGTAGTTATTTATAGTAGTGGGTTGCTATGACTTTGGCTATTGGAAGAACTACACAGCTGCCTGCATGCAATTAGCAAGGGGGGAACAGCAGTTGGTGCAGTGGCAATCACTTTAACATGCGCATCACCCACAAAAGCCATGCATCAACCTATTCAAACTAGTTCAATCCCAGTAGTGGAGAGAGAGAGAGAGAGACCAAAAAAATTAGAAAACATATAAACCTAAAAAAAAAAAAAAAAATAAGAAACCAGAAGACGACTTGTATACAGATGGAACCTGAAGATAAACCAGGTATGTGAAACATGTAAGCATGTAACTGAATGTAGTACTTGGTCTGTAATAACGGGATAGATGATTATGAAAGCTGTATATGTGTCATCAATACTTGATGTAATGATGTCCTGCTGAACAAATGCTATGGACATAGTATCTGGCTTTGTCTGCAATGGACCATACCTGTCAACTATGCGGATCTTCACAGAATGTCAAAATTTAGCCATCATAGTGTTTGTTCAGTTCCTCCAAACATCTATATTAGTCTGGCAAATAGCTGGAGATGGAAGTAATGAAGTAATGACAGACACATGAGTTACAGATCCCACCACCTTCAGAACAGTCATGGTAATGCGAAATGTATCATGCTACAAACGTCATAGGTTTGTAATAGGCATATCTATGATCTGTCCCTATATATCCCCCCTAATGTTAGGCTTTGTCTACATCTGATGCTGTAAGAGGTGGATAGGTTGGTTAACAGCTGAGGAGCCTGACACACCCTGGGAAAGGACAGCTCACATATGGCAACTACTAGAGTGCCTGTCAAACAGTCATGTCTGTGCCACTGCTAGGCCAGTTAATGGAATGTTGCCCATATCCATATATATTACCTGTGAATATGAGAATTATGCATGTTTGTATTCTAAATCTAGGATGCCTATATAGGGCATGAGCATAGTAAAGCACTGTTGCAGATGTATGTGTTAAACTGCATGTGATATATTGAATTAATAACATTGAACTGTACAGTGTTCTGCTGGACAATGTTCACAGTTGTGACAGATATCTGTAGTCACTTGTACACATACTTGTGTTATGGCAGGTATATTAATATTTTATCAAAATTGACTTCCCCATTTTGTCACCCAGTGATATGGACCAATGACCAGAAGTCCTGGTATAACAGGTTGAGGCACATGATTGAACTGCAAGACTGTTAATACAATGTGCCATACTGACATAGAACACAAATGTATACCAGATATCTCCTGAGCATGTGTATGCATGTGTATGTTCAGCTGAAAGACACAGAAGTAATAACATGGGTCACAAGCACTCCGGAAAATAGGATGTGCATGTTGCACATGTGTGTAATATCACTGTACACTGCATACAACAAAATAAAATGTGTACTGCTACTGATTTTTGCATTGCCATGACACTGATATGGGTACTACAGTAGACATGCTTATCAGGTAGTAATCAGAGAAGTGGACAACTGTGTTATGACCCACTGTCCATGCCTACCACTAACAGCTATATCAATATCCACATACACTGGATATCAAAGTGCACACACCCCTGTTGGAATGCCAGGTCTGCGTGCTGTATGCCAATGAGACCACAGAAAGTAATGTCAAAATGTTTCTCACCTCATAACCTGTGCAATTCTATTGAAAAAAAGAAATAAAGCTGTTTCATGGAAGGTTAGCAACCATTGCCAAGTGAAGATGTGATATGAGGTTAGAGTATACACCAAGACAAATGGATGCTATAATCATCTCAGAAGGTGTTTACACCACATATCAGTGTAAGGGTGTGCACACACATTCAACAGGCTTACTGTACTGAGTATTAATTCCCATATTTTTTCACAGGATAGGTTATCTTCCTTATTGAACTAAGCAGGCTATAGGACACATCATAGGTGGGGATTGTGTTGACATGTGATTTTGTGGGGTCATGTTCCAAATGCACAAGTACCATGCATTGTAACAGGGGTGTGTACACTTTATATTCACCGTAGCTATACGGAATCAGCAGTACCTGACCTGTACAACCATCCTCCATGAACGCTAGAGTAATCCCCCATGGTGGACAGCAGCAAGACACAAAGCACATAATAGGTTGCTATAGTGGCTGTACAGGGACAAATAGATGCAGACCACAACTTGGAAGCAAGTGCACCTCTATCTGAGCAATCATGTAGGTTCACGGGTGACTTCCCATAAGGCTGACTATGACTATAAATCAGACATATCCGAGCCACCAAAGCCAATTGCAACTGTCTCCACATATGTATGCAGTCTCAGAGGCAGTAACACAAGTCATCCTGTACTGAGGGTAAAGCACACCTCATACACACATGCCATGGATACAGGCAACCTGCATCAGACAGGATAGGTGGGAACAGTGGCACACTGTCCACAACATTAGTACAGGGGGATATACACATCAACCACACTCCTGCCTGCATCAGTGGTGAGCATGGACATAATGCCAACTGATGGCAACAACAGCAAGTCTCCATGGGGCATGAGAATATCATATGAACTCAGGCATGTGCTCAGAGTTCCATCACACACTACAGTCAAACACAGTCATGCCAACATCCACACACCATCCACACAGAAGATGGCCACTGTCATCCCTCTACACAGAAATGAATGGTGGATAGTGGATTATGCCATTAAATGTCCAACATTGGGGAAACTGGACAGGTCAGGCCCAGGAGTGTAATCCAAGATGTCAAAGCCATGATAGCTTACAGTGTTATGGTATAGTCTGGATTATTTGCAAGTAATATCCACTGTTGATGTGCATGTGGACAACCATATGAGGTCCTGTGACCTTTTTTCCTCTTTATGTCTTCCAGGTACAATGCCCCAGGAACATTTGCTATAATCACGAACATTGAAAATGATGCTGTCATCCAATTCCTCATCCAGCATCATGCCATACTATTTGGCCGAAGGGCCCAGGATCTGCAGAAGAGGACCACCCTGTGGAATGAGCTTGTCCACAGGGTAAACAATGTCAGCCTGCACAACTGAAATTATAAGCAGGTGCGACATCGGTGCACAGATCTAATCCACCACACCCGTCAGTATGCTGCTGCAGTTAGGAGGGACCAGCTAGCCACAGGTGGGGGTCATGCCTTGCAGCTCCCACTGGCACATGCTGAGGAGCTCCTCACCAGCCTTGGGACACCCACATGCCAGACATCCCAGCAGGCTGAAGACAGCATTGTGGAGGTGGATGCCACCCACACAATGGATGAGGAGCGTGAAGATAAGGTCCCAGGGCACATTACTAGAACACTGTTGCTTATCCATTTTCATCTGTAAAGTATCTACATGCATATGTCAGATAAGATAGTCTGTTGCTGCAGTATAGTAATGAACAGATGTGTAAAATCTTTACTATTGTGGATTTGTACTGTTGATGTGCTGAAATGCTGCTCCCATCCTGTACCAATGTCACAGGTGTGGCTACTGACATTACTTCTCTCACACAACTATTTAGGTCCCTCTGCTATACAACTGGGGCAGCAGCCTGTAACTAGTGAGTATGGAGTTCTTTTGTTCAGGTTTGCCAATACACTGGCCGTGTTATGGCCATGCTATTTGCCATGCACACATTTAACACACCTACCAATAATGTATGCTTTACAGGTTCACTTTCTGTTGATGTTAATTGCACTGCACCACAGTTGTCATCATGGTTGCATATCTCAAGATATGTAAGAGTCCTACAGTATACCAACCTGTCAGTGCAAGATGTGTGAACAGAAATGAACATAATGATGGGACAAATGGCCTACAGTAGGGACATGTCTGAAACATTACCCTTATACAGTAGCTACAACAGTGTATACACCACTATTACAATATCATCTGTTCCTGATATAAACAATGACAAATCACAGTACCATATTCCACACCTTTTACAACCTGTAATGTGATCCTAACATGAGCAATGAATGTGTAACATGGAATCCTATGTTAGGACAACAAATATGGGGAATATATACCTTAACAAACACTGGAAGCATATGTGTGTGCACACTCCAGATAACATATTTTGGAAGCAGCTTGTGATGTACTGACAGCATTCACTCTTCTTGAGTACACACCTTCCATCAAGTACAGGGCCTCAGTGTCACACTAGGTAATGGTCTGCTGTGCAAGAAGTATGTCCATGACATTTGCCCACTCACTTGCAACAGAGGCAGCCGTGGCTTGCACACATCTTACAAACCATGAAATGGATCCCATATCTAAAAGGTAGCACTCAGGAGTGGGAAAAGTAGCTTTACCTCACCATTGCATATACCATTGCAAACAGTGTAGACAGTCATGTATGCGTGTATGAATTATGGGACAACATTGATGTTGAAAATAAACAGATGCCCATCCCAAACAGATGACAAAACATGTTGCAAACTGGACATGGAGGCTGCCCAGAAACATGCAGCAACACTTAGGGACTTGCATGAATGTCTAGTGAGTACTGCCTGTTCAGTACCTGTGTCAACAATTGCCTGGATTCTGCATAAGTGTGGCCTATGGGTTAGGGTAATCAGATGGAACAGGCCAGTGGACATGGTGTTTGGAATTTGGAACACTGCAAAATAACACTCATGTGTGGCCTATAATTGTCAAGCATCTACAATAAGGCTGAGGATGGGGAGGGATGTTAGCCTGAAACACAACAGTGAACTGAAGCATATATCCAAAGCTTGCTAAGAATGGCTGTATTTGAGCACAGTCAAGGTTATGAATTGTGCCAGTCATAACCCTGACTCTATAGCAATAGTGAAGCCACTGTGTGACCTCCAAGAGCTGTGCACATGAGCTGACCTTGCAATCTGGCAGAGTTGGGGGACATTTGTAGGGCAGAGTGACCAAATAATGGCAAGTGAAGATGGGACATGCTAGTATACCCCTTCCAGGTATAGTGACTGCTGTAGTTCACTTAACAGGTGCTTCAACAAACCATTGTGTTAAGGGTGTGCACACTTATGCAAACCACATATTGTATGCATCTCATTCAGCATCTGCATGACTAACACATCTGTTTGATACTGCATTGGATTGCACAGGTCATATGTCACATATCAGTTGTGTGTAATGTTAACAAATGCAGTCTTGTGGCCCCACTGCATATCATAGAAGAGTCTGGCATGTCAACAAGGGTGTGTACACTCCTCATATCCACATTAAGCTTTGAAGGTTGTCGGTGTAACTAGATTTTATTGCACATACATGCACTGCTGATGATGAGATCTGCAAATCAAAGGACAGGCATTAATTATTGACATAAATTCTCATATCATCCCAGGTATGCGTCAGAGAAATACCTAGGGGCTGTGAGCAACACAGCAAACATAACTGCCACATATATACACATTCAGCAATGGTGTGTACACTTGTGATTTATGGTGCACAGTACATGCCAGTGTGCTGTACAGGTGCACAGCAATATTGTGTATATGGGTACAGTGTGTTCCAGGGGAAGGGGCATCACCTACTAACACAACTCATGCATCACAGAGATGTATAATGTTGGTAACAAGAATTGAGTATGGCTGCAATGCATGGTGTTGAGTGCCATATGTCATGCATTTTGACTGTTGGGTAATGAGAGGTCTGTGCAATATCTTTGTGCCACCTCACCTGTAAGTAAGTGTATGTGCGTGTGTGTGTGTGTGTGTGTGTGTGTGTGTGTGTGTGTGTGTGTGTGTGTGTGTGTGTGTGTGTGTGTGTGTGTGTGTGTGTGTGTGTGTGTGTAAGTAAACCATAATGTACAGGTCTTAATTTACATTTCTTCTCTGCCCCTCACAGGTGGCGAGGTGGGTCAGGGTCCATTCTGCAGGCAAACTAATGTTAGTGTCTATACAGACTCTGACAATGATGATAGGCATAGTGAGGCACAGGCAGGGTTATCAGGGGCTGAATCTGTGCCATTGGTTGACATCCCACTTTTATCCAACCCATCCCCGCACACAGTCACAATGCCCATACATACCCCATCACCAGTGGCCATAGATGAAGGACAGTTGGTGGGTGGTGGCATGGGACAAGAAAGTGTGGTGACTATGACAAGTGGTCTGTACACAGCAGCCATAGCCAGATGACCGGCGAGGTCCCATGCAGGCAGATGTACAAGGGTGTTCATAGGAGGGCTGCTGGCTATCATGCCCCTGGCAGAAGTGCCACAGCAAATGTCACCAGATGCATGTTTTGGGCCATTATGGAGGCACAGGCACATATAAAATGTTACACCAGAGATAGTCTGAAGCTGCAGAGGGCTACTCTTCCTGCTGTACATGACTACATCTGTGATCTTACAGGCGCCCACTGTTATTTTGCAGAGGTCATGGATAGTTGGTTGGGTGCAATGGTGGGAATCCTTGACTGTGTGGTGTCTGTAGTAGAGCATGTGGTGGGATTAGGGCATTGGCCACTTGGACATAGGTCAGCAACACCAACAGGTGGAGGTCTATGTGAATCTGCAACAACTCACAACCGCTCCTGTAGTGGCAGTACCAGCACCAGCACTGCAGGGGAGGTGCTGTCTATACCACAATGCAGCAGGCCATGTGCACATGGTCCTGCCTGATCCCAACAGGTATGTGGATCCAGCAGGCAACTGTCATCATCAGGGGAGAGTACTTTATCTGGTCTTCTGTTTGGTAGTGCCCATGCAACCCCTAGCAGGCACAGTTCCCATGTCCATTGCTGGACATGGGAACTGTACACCCTGCCATGTATGATATGCAGCTGTCCAACATACGCTTGTATAGGGCAGCCACATGGCAGAAATGTGTGCATACATACACACACACATCACCAACACAGCTAGGGCACCTCTATACCTACACACACCATGTCTGTACAGGGCATTTAGTAAAGAACCCCCTAACTCACACACATTATGTCAACCAAATGGCTCAGCCTAGGCCTCTGGCAAACCCACAACACACCTTGTGCATATGATGATACCTATGCCACATCCCTGTCATCCATACCATCAATGTATGGACATGCTAATATGGTTCTGATGCACAGGGTTAATGTACTAAGGTTTAGCAATGTAATGATGTTTAACATGTTGTCAGCTGGAATGATTAATGCTTACACATCAGGGTGTGTAGCTGTTCAGCCATGACTCATTATAGCTGTTATTAATACTGACTGATTGTGGCCTCCATAATGTATTCTATTTGTGTTCTAGGTGTCTATGTGTCAGCAGGATGCTGGTCTGCTGTCCTTTCCTACAAGGGATGTGGCACTGTGGTGACACATTGACTGTGTCATATCCTTGGTACAGCTAAACACAAGTAACAGGTCTATATAACAGTTACTGCATGTGCCACATGGCTGATAGGTCTGAAAGGTGTATACAGGTGAGTGCATGGTGGCTGATGTAAGCAGCTCTTCTACAGTGGACAATGGTAAGTGTACTGGGTGGCACACACCAAATGTTTGTGAACAACACACACACGTAGGCTTTTGTGTTGATGCAATACACATAGAATACTGTTCACATAGATGTACTTCATTTTACAGTGAACTCATTTTGGCCTATGTAATTCCACCAAGACCAAATTGCCAAAACATCACATCAATAAATAATCAGTCTGCCAGTTTAATGTCATTAACAATGACAATAGCAGGTTATATGTCCTCTTCCCCAATGTAGCGCAATCTTGGAGTTGTTAAACATAGGTGTGCTGAAGTGGGGGGCACAGCCCCCCACTTTGGAGGGTGTGGGATGGCGTAGAACCACACATAGTGTTATTAACAACTATTTAACCTCTTAACATAAACTGTACAGTATAACAGCACACTAAGTGGGGGATACGCACAATAATCCCAACATGGGTGGCTGTGCCTGCAACAACCACTCCCAACTATATATACCAACTCCAGTATCGCTGTACAGCTGCACAGTGGGGAAGAGGTTATTTACACATCCACTACTAGTTTTGATGGAATGAATTTCCACAAGATGATTGCTTTGAAATGTTACCTTTTGCCAGTTAGTTCTCAGATAAATACTCTCCTGGGAAATATATTTTCTGCAAACTGAAGTAGATCCATTCACATACACACACACTTACTTGGCAACACTGAGAGTAGAATGACTACTTAGGTACTTATTGCTACTAATGTGGTTGGCCTTAATTGCACACACCACAGAACTTGTAGGGTGAGGTGTGTGCCGAGCTTCTTGTTAAGTGAAGAACATCACCAAGCCTTGTAGAGTATGGTAATGGGGGATGTACTGGGTGTTAATGAACAATACATAGTATGACATACTGTCATATACACATTGACAAACACATACAGTCATATACACATTTGACAGACATGGATTTAGCAGTGCTAACTACCTTGTCAGTGAGTCCATACTGTTACAGAGTTTTTGCACACAGCACATGCGTCACTGGGCTGGATAGTGCCATCAGTTAGCTGTACGGTTGATGGTGACAGCGGTCCTCATACAGTGGACCTTGGGACATGTACTGGGGCTACCATGGTGTAAAGACAGTATACCCAGCACCCACACCCCACATTGGATATTGTACTCACTGAAACCCATGATAATGCTCTAACATACCCACAATCACACACTGACCAGGACTGCAATACAAACCCTTGTCTATCTAATTAGTGCTACTACAGGGATATGCATTTATTGCACATGCCACAGGGATAGTAGGGTAATGGTTTGCCATGGCTCTCCTAATGTCAGCAACATCACCATCCCTTATAATGTATGGCAAGGTTTAGTGTATTTGGAGAATGTGGCCCTAGAATGCTGTCTCCTACAAGTATGCACACTCATACACAATTGCACACACATACACACACACACATACTCACATTTGCCAGGACTCATAGGGCAACCCATGTCTATCTACCCATTTGTAGAACAGTGTTATGTTGGTACTGCAAGCTCCAGGTAGCCCATAGGGTGACGAGAGTAACAAGGTCCATTTAATGTGAATTACAGCAGCAGCCATTTCTAAGTATAGCAATGGGGGGTGTAGTGAGTGAGAAGGCCCTCAGAGTATTTTCAACTACAAGATTACAAACACACAGACACTGTTATTCTCAGTAATGCACACTGACACATTTGTCAGTACTGAGGTCAATAGGTGCAGGTGTTCCTAGGTGTGTACCAGGCTAATGTCCATGGATAGATGAGAAGAGTAGGGCATGTGGGTACACTGGTATCATGCCACCTGACATTTGTCAGCAGGCAATCTATCAACCGATGCTACTTGAGTTATCCCCAGGGTGACAGTTAAATTCAACATCCAGTTATCTGGTTTTCTCATGAAGAGGGCCAGTGAGGTGTTCCAATTGCCATGTATGCAACACATATTGCATAACATGGCCAGTGTCTGAGTTAGGGACCTGTACCCAGGCATGTTCTTTTGACTATGGTAGCCTGGTTGAGGTATCCACGGCATGTGGTGCATACAGAGTGGGGTTTCCTAGCTATGGCATTCATAACACAGCTGGGCAGACATGTCAGTGTCAGTCAATCAGAGATTGCCTGTAAGCAGCCAAAATGATTACCTGACATCTGTACATCTGTACAGAGGACAAGCAGAAATTAGCTAGCCAACAGGTTATGCATTAGAATGAATGTTTTGACAGTTAGACCTCTGAAACTGATAGATATGCCATTACTACATGACAGCAGTCCTCAATGACATGTCCTAAAAACATTGTAGTCTACAGTTAATATCAACATATCAGATCAATATCCAATAGGAGATACTTAAAAACATACAGCTCAAACACCAAGAACACAATAGTCAGTACTCAGAGTCCAGCTTTGCATGTAGGGGTGTATGCATCCAGTGCTACAATTTGTAATCTACTCTTACTTGGAAAAGCACTGTTAAAAGTAGGAGCGTAATGATACAATGCATGCAAGTGTGACTGCATATAACCTGGGATACTACCCAAGTATGAAACATATACAAAGAGGAAGGATTGTGGTACTAGCCATATATACTCAGGTGTCCCATACAGTATACTTGTACCCCTTGCTACTGTAATGACAGTGCATAGAAGCATGTAATGTACATGGAATTAAAAACACTTATTAAAGATGTCATTATCCTGCTGTTTTATCAGACTGGAATGTGTTCACTGGTTACCAGGGCTGAGCTATGCTTAACAGGTGTAAGCATTGCTTAAATGTAAATGCTAAGCAGATTTGTGCACTGGTAAGCGAAGCCTACGTGGTGTAAACACCTTTTCGTTTAACCATACGTTAGCACCACTTACCATCACACAAACCTGCACAAACCCACTTAAAGCTGCTCAAAACTGCCTTAACCATCCTGTATCCAATAGTCCTTGTTCTGCCTAGCAACAACATAAACAGCCCTTGCAAGTCTTGAACCCCAAACACTCTAGACTGTAGTCATAGCACTTAACCACTATGCCATCTGAACTGTAAAAACGTCTGTTGCTTTTTCATATATATCATTCAGTACATGTAATGAGTAGCAGTGAGCAACTGCTTTGACTACTACCATTGTTTACTACTTGTTATTGAAAATAGTGTTAAATCAGTCATGTTTTTATATAAAAATATACACATATCAGATAAATATGGTGGGATACATCTCTGAAGGCATACACTACACTCATGTTTACATGTAACAAGGATATGTCTCTCTCTCTCTCTCTCTCTCTCTTTATATATATATATATATATATATATATATATATATATATATATGTAGATATATATGCATGTAGATACACACACACGCGCGCACACACACACACACACACACACACACACATATATATATATATATATATATATTTATATACACACATATATATATATATATATATATATATATATATATATATATATATATATATATATATACATATAAAACATATAGCCATAACATGTAGTGGAGTCATACCTCAGCACCATAACTGTCAACCTCTCAGTCCAAGGGAATGTAATGTAAGTATTGCAGTTATAAATGGAGAATGTTGCTACAGTAACAGGGGTTGTGTCAACAGACATGTTGTGAAGGAAGGCTCTTCTGAAACTGACATGTACTCCATTAGTTACTGACAGACATCATAACATCATCATAGTGAAGTACCACACAAATCACAGTAATGATCCTGTGGAATACAGCAGAAATTTGAACAATAAACATGGACAGTCTGAAATAATCTGGTCAGTTGAAAGGTATACAAAGAACTCCTTAGTGCAAGATGTGTGGACCAAGCCTGACAAAGGGGATGTTTATAGCCATGAAAATGGGGATATATATATATTGGGCGGCGCAGTGGTGCAGTGGTTAATGCTGTCGCCTCACAGCAGGAGGTTCTCTGGTTCAATTCTCGGCTGGGGTGCCTTTTGTGTGGAGTTTGCATGTTCTCCCTGCGTTCGCGTGGGTTTCCTCCGGGTACTCCAGTTTCGTCCCACATTGTAAAGACATGCTTCTGGAGCATTTCTCCCTGGGCCTCCACTGAAAACAGGATCTGTGGAACCTAGTCGGACTTTCCCGGTCAACAAATGTTAAATAAATAAAAATAAATAAAAAAAATATTACAAATACTGGAGTAGATAAGTTCTCACAGTTGATGCATTCACACCCTCCTGTCTGTCCTAACGCATATTAATTTGAGAAGCAGAGACCCTAAGCCCACATACTTTCCACAAGTTAGGGACACACATCTTCACAGCATCCCACTGCTTTGTCAGAAATACACAACATGTACAATGGCCAGGCAACAGTACATCTGACAAATATCTGGACATAACATCACACTAGGTAAATACACTGAGCTGCTAGACATGTCACCAAGCACTGTCGAAACTACAGACAGACTGCCATAACACTAGCCTAGTTTTCCTATGGGGGAATACACATGTAATTGCAAATATAGCAGTTACTACAGGCATGTAACAGCACAGAGTAACAGACACCAGTGTGAAAGTGCATACCCACAACCAATCTTAACACAGTCACAGTCACATTATGGTAAGCCTAATTAATAGTACAGTATATGGACTGTGTGAACAAAACCATCATCATATTTGCCACTCACACACTAACCCTACATATATTGGCCCAATGCACAGTGCAGTCTGATGCCTGACTGTGGTATGGGACATGCCTTATATAAGCTGATAGGGTACCAGAAACTGGAGCAGCATGCAACATCAGATAGAACAGGACCAAGAACACTGACATGTACCCCAGTCTGTACACAGGTCAAATAACATATTCGCAATACACTTTTATATAATACTGATACTCTGTCAACAAGCACCATAAGTGCACAGACCTCACTACTGTACAGACTACAACAGAATGTCCAGGCTTTGTCCTCAAATATAAGACCTCCCATACATGACATGTCTGGCAGTCTGATATATCACTGGTTTGATATCAAGAATGATGTCAGTAAATAATGATATACTGTACATATGCACCTCTTACTGCATGACATATGGACAAAGGGTGACAGACTTTGGGGACAGAGGCACAAACACAGGGCTAATATTGACATATTGCTGTGATAAACTGATAAAATTGCTGGTGTAACAGAGTTTGTTGTGACATATCTGTTCTGAGGGATATGAAGTCAGTAACACACACGGATGTCACCATTTACTGACTGCAATCATTAGAGTATGCTACTGCATTTATAAAGACAGAAAATGTCTGAGTAACACACAACATCTAAGACTCCAAACTCTGGCCAGTCTGCAGATAGCCCTACATGTGAGAGTTTTCTCAACCACATAACACTCTCATGCCAGACTTTAAATCATGCAAAACAGCCATATCCACACAAACCCTGTTAAACCAACATTACTTCAAATGTAGAACAGCGATACTTACATTCTGTCCCCATGTCTGGAGCATCCCCCCTCCAGTTTGTTGACCTGTCTCCACAGTGTTTGTTGTAAGAGTTATTTCAAATATCCTCTGTGATGCTGTTTGTCAGACACCCACATTAAGTCCTGCTCACAGTGAAAGAAAAGGGCCAACACCCACATGAAGTGCTTAGTTATAGGATTGTGTTTCCATGCAATTGGCTATAGGAATGATACCACAGCTGTTCTACATGCAGCTAGCAAGTGGAGGATTCCAGTTCATGCACAGGCCATCAGCTGATCATGAGCATTACCTACAAAAGTCAAGCTGCTGCCTATGCAAAACAGATGTATTTTTCCACATCTACCAGAGAGGGAGAGAGAGAAAGAGAGAGAGAGATAGAGAGAGACATACAGAAAGTAAGAAAGGAAGAGAGAAAGAGCCAAACGTGTTTGTGTATGATCCATGGTGGAGAGTCATCTCTGGGTATTATAATGGTTGCCTATATTGTTCACTAATCCATACTGTCACATAGTCATTGCACATGGCTGTACACATTTATGTCTGTGAATTGTCTACAACCACCTCTACAGTGTTTGACAATTATTGGTCTTGTAATGTGGACATTGGGATATATTGGTCCTCAATATAATAATGTAGCAAAACCCACACTGCAATGGATCCTGTTATTACACAATCATGCTAACAGGATACTGATGACACACACACTTAGCAGTACTGAGTTTTGAACCCCTACCTGTTTATTTATTGTTATTTTAGTGTTACGCATTTATCGAACACACCATGGAGCTTACATGTTGGAGAGCTCTCCAAAGGTATCTTTGAAAATGAGTGACATCAGCAGCAGTGCTAAAGGTGGGGTAAGGGAAGTGCAGTAAGTGTGAATGTCCACAAAATCAGGTGTTAACAAAGACACACACGCACACACACACACACACACACACATACACACACTCTCTCTCACACAGACACACCCATTATCACAGTTGCCAGGACCAGGATTAGAACTCCTACCTAGTTAGTTTGCTATACTACAGTATTACACAGTTATCACAAGCGCCATGGAGCTTATAAAGCTGAGAATTGGCCAAAAGGTTATTTCAAGGTGACTGACATTAGCAGGCATGCTAAAGTAGGGCAATGGGAGGTGTAGCGAGTGTGAATGGCCTCAAAATCATTCATCTCCACACAGACACACACACACACACACACACACACACACACACACACACACACACACACAAACACACACATACATTTGACAATACTGAGATCCATAGGTTTATTGCTTCACAGGTCTGTAGTAGGAGAATGGACATGAAGGCTCTACAAGACTAGGCCAAGGGAATACCTTGGCATCAGGCCACATGACAATAGTCACCGGTGTGGCTCAGGGGTGTAGTCCCTGGAGTGGTTCCCCAGGGGTGAGTATTGTATTCTCTATCCACTTGTCTGGGTTTCTATTGTGGGTGGCCAGTGATGTGCACTGCTTCCCATGTATGTGATCTATATTCCATAACATAGACAGTGTCTGGGTTCTACACACGTCCCACGTGCATGTTCTTTGAATTGTGGAACTGTACTTGAGGTCTCTGGGCCATGTTGCGTGGACAGATTGGTATCTTCTGATGTTGCATTCCTGATCTCATTTGGTGAGACCTGGCTATGCAACTGACATCATGATTGCACCTACATTGACAGTATGATATGGGTATTCAGGGGAGCTAGTGGTGTCTGTCCATATAGGGCATGTGTATAAGGCATGGTATTCCATTTGTCGGGTATGTTTGCAGACTCTACAGTTGTTGCAGGTGTCCAGTGAGGAGCATTGCAAAAGGGCCATTGTACACATTTATTTGGCTACTGAGGGGATGGAACAGGGTGTCATGTCCTTTTACTTGCTGGAAAACACACAGTCAGGAAATGTAACACATCAAAGTACTTTCTGATGTCAGTGGCACTGTTGTGGTCAACAGGCATGTAGTCCACTGCTATCACACAGTGGTTACTATCTGTGAGATAATATGCAGGGGAACTACCAATATAGTGGTTGTTGCATAGCCAAGTGTGTTTGTGTATGATACGTGGGTGGAGAGTGTTCTCTGAGTAATAGAAGGGTTGCCTATATTCTTCACTGATCCATACTCTCACATTTAGGGCTGTGGATTGTCTACACCAACCTCTCTGGTGTTTGACATCTGTTGGCCTTGTAATGTGGACATTGCAAAATATACTAGGTCCTCAACATAAGTTATCAAAACCCACCCAACAATGGATCCTGTTATTACACAAGCACAGCAATCCCCACATAGGATACTGAAGACACACACACACTTGCCAGTACTGAGATTCAAACCCCTATCAAGTTATGTATTGCTACTACAGTGTACCGCATTTATTGCATGCGCCATGAAGCTTATAGGATGGATGTTGTCCCAATGTACTTCTAAGGTGAGGAACATCACCAGCCCTTGTAAATGCTGGAATTGGGTGATGTAGTGGGTGAGAGATCCCAAAAAATATTTTACCCTACACACATATTTACATTTGCCAGGGATGAGGTTCAAATCTATATCTAACAATCTTTTCAGGCCGTTATGGTATGCATTTACCACATGCACCACTGACATTACATGATTTAGGGCTGGCAACAGGTACTTCTAAGGTGGATGATATCTGCAGCACTGCTAATATCAGGCACTGAGATGTGTACTGGGTGTAAATGGGGCCAAAATCTTTGTGGTACGGACATACATATGCACACACACAAACACTTGCCATGGATGAGATTCAAACCCATACTTATGTAGTTATTGCTACTACATTGCTCCACATTTATGGCATGAGCCATGAAGCTTACATGTTAGAGAGGTGTGCCAAGGTATCTTTGAAGCTGAGTGACATCAACAGCAGTGGTAAAGGAAGGGTAAGGGAAGTGTTGTAAGTGTGAATAACCACAAAACTAGGTCTCTACAAGGATACACACACTCTCTCACACAAACACACACAGTTTCACAGGTGCCATGTCTGGGATTAGAACTCCTACCTAAGAAGTATGCTACTCTATAGTATTACACAGTTATCACAAGCACCATAGAGCTTATATGTTGGAGAGTTGTCCAAAGGTATCTTTGAAGGTGAGTTACAGCAGCAGTGCTAAAGGAGGGGAAAGGAGAGAGTAGTAGATGTGAATGTCCATAAAATCAGGTATCATCAAAGACACACACACTCTTTCACACAAACACACACAGTTTCACAGTTGACATGTCTGGGGTTAAAACTCCTACCTAACTAGTATGCTACACTATATTATTACACAGTTATTGCAAGTGCCATGGAGCTTATAGATTGTAGAGCTGTCCAAATGTATTTTTGAAGGTGTGTAACATCAGCAGCAGTGCTAAAGGAGAGGTAAGAGGAGAGTAGTAAGTGTGAATGTCCATAAAACCAGGTATCATCAAAGACACACATACAATCTCACACAAACACACACAGTTTCACAGTTGCCATGTCTGGGGTTAGAACTCCTACCTAACTAGTATGATACACTATAGTATTATGCAGTTACTGCAAGCCCTACAGAGCTTACATGTTGGAAAGCTCTCCAGAGGTATCTTTGAAGGTGAGTAACATCAGCAGCAGTGCTAAAGAAGGGGTAAGGGGAGACTAGTAAGTGTGAATGCCCATAAAATTGATCGATATATGTGCAGTGACTGAGACCTGGTTCAAGGTTCCAGAGAGCACCCCTGCATTACCAGGCTATAACTCATACCACACTTTTCAGCCATCTAACCTGGACCAGAACATCAAAAGTGGAGGTGTGTCAATATTCATTAAGGGTATCCACATCTCCAGGCTAGTTACTCAGCATAATGCATCTGAGGTTATCCAAGTGCAACTAACTCTGAGAAAAACTGCAATCCAAATTGTAGCTTGCTACAGATCCCCCACCATGCCCCAGGATTCCCACTCCTCTTTTCTTGATACACTGGAAAATATTAGGGTTTAACCAAACACCTTAATAATGGGCTATTTCAACTACCCCACCATTAATTGGGAAAAATACTCATGTACCATCTCCTTCGCTCAATACTTCCTGGAATTCATAAATTCCAATGCCCATGATCAACTTATCCACACCCCCACCAGAAGCAACAATATCCTAGACCTAGTCATTACCAGCATGAGTGACCGGTGTTCCACACCTGAAGTCAACTCCTCGTTGATCAGATCCGACCATAAGCTAATCATCCAAGATATCCACATCCTGCCCCCACCCCTCATTTAAGGAAACCATGGTAAAAAATTTCTCCAAAGCTAACTTTATGCTTCTTAAGACAGAAATGGCAAACTTCATGACACCCATGCAGATGGACAAATTAGTTTCGACTGCTGAATGCTACACAAATGCACTCTATAAGCACTTACACAAGTGCATGGATTGTGCTATCCCAAACAGAACCAAGACACTATCCTCCAAAAAAAGGAAGCCAATCTGGTGGTCCCTTGTCATAAACAAACTCTATAACAGAAGGAAGAAACTGTTGCAAAAGAGAGTAAAATTCCATGAGTGAAGGAGCTCCCTGATCAGCCTGAGTAAGAAACTGAGATCCCTTATAAGATCCTCCAAAGCTAGCTATGAAAACAAAATCACCACTGATTCTAGGGACAACCACAAAGCATTCTATAGCTATGTCAAGAATCTCAATGGCAACACCCAGATCTGCCCTGAGTTACAGCACAACGGCATGAAAATTACAGAACCAACTGATATTGCCAACATCCTGGCAGATAGGTTCAGTGCTAACTTTACCCCCCTGTCACCCCCTAAAGGGCCCATATCTATACAGGAAGAATGCAGATCCCCTGTAATCACAACTATGCAGGTAAAAACTGCACTCTCTAAAGCCAAAAACACACCATCCATGGGACTGGACAACATCCCATGCTGTGTTTTACATGAACTTCAGAAAGAGCTGGCTGCTCAACTAGGCACCATGTTCAATCATAGCCTCATTTCAAGCTTTGTGCCCACTGAATGACACACAGCAACAGTTATACACGCCACAAAGGGTGCGCCACCACTGATCCTGGGAACTATCGCCCTATTAGCCTGATGAGCCTGGTCTGTAAGGCCATAGAACGTATCATCATGGAACTCATAAACAAAGGCATTGGTAACCTCCAAACTCTGGACCCCACCCAGTTCAGGTTTTGAAAAGCAGATCATGCCTTCTGAACCTGATTGACTTCTTTGAGGCAGTCACTAAAGCCGTAGACAAGGGGAAGGTGGTTCACACAGCCTATCTTGACCTCGACAAGGCTTTCGACACCATCCCCCATTCTGGAATTATAGCTAAACTCACTAAACTAGATATAAATCCCTACATCACAAGATGGGTTGCCAACTGGCTCACTGACAGAACCCACACTGTAAAAGTTGCAGACTCCAAATCTGACTTCAAACCAGTGACAAGAGGAGTACCATAGGGTTCAATCCTGGGACCTCTCCTTTTTGGTATCTACTTCTTTGAAGTACAGGCTAACACAAAAGGCCTTTGGCTAATGAAGTTTGCAGATGACTGCAAACTAGGAGCCATAGTCGAGTCCCCAAATGATGTGGACATCCTACAGAAGGGCCTCACTGAGACAAATGCCTGGTGTCAGAGCCATGGCCTCAAGCTCAATGCCAAAAAGTGCATTGTCATCCCCTTTGGTAAAAGCTCTGTACCCATGAACTACCACATAGGAGGCAGTCTACTTAATGCCGAATGTATGATAACAGACCTTGGGACCCAGGTGGACAGTGGTCACTCCTTTATAATCACATCACCACAGTAGTCAGGAAATACTTCTACATGGCACACCTCATCACAAAAGGGTTCTCATCCAGGAAAAAAGAGGTCATTGTTCCCCTCTACTCAACACTCATTAGACCCATTATAGAGTACAATGCCCCTTTTGGAATGTACCTCACAAGACATCTGCAGCAGCTGGAAAGGCCACAGAAGTACCTCACAAAGAGGATTACTGGCCTCAAACAGATGCCCTACACTGACCATCTCAAAAAACTACTGCTTTACTCTGTAGCACATTGCCTACTCCAAGGTGATCTCTGCCTAACATATAAAACTACGTCAAACCCAGAGTTGTTGGACATGCTGCAACTAAAGAAATCCCAATCCCTCCAAGCTACATGATCTAGGGACCTAAACCTTGTCACCGCAATAAACAGGACATGCTGGAGGGATAGATTCCTGTCCCAGAGACTTCCCATACTCTGGAACAAGCTACCCATCTATGTCAAGCAAAGTTCCTCATTAACACTCTTCAAGAAAAATCTTGATGAGTGGATGGGAAATATGAAATACACCCCAGGGATCACTTCTGTGGCTCTGCTCGACAGGAGCACAGGAAAGTAACTTTCTTGGGTGGTGTAAACCAGGTAACCCATTGTTGGCTAGGCTTATGTAGGCCCTTGGGACGATAACCTAGTACCTACCTATGAACCTATGAATTACGTGTCATCAAAGACACACACACTCCATCACACAAACACACACAGATTCAGAGCTGCTATGTTTGGGATTAGAACTCCTACACAGTTAGTTTGCTAGACTATAATATTGCTCAGTTATTACAAGCACCACATAGCTTATAAGGCTGGGACTTGGCCAAAGGGTTATTTCAAGCTGGCTGACATCAGCAGGCATGCTAAAGTAGGGCAATGGGAGGTGTAGTGACTGTAAATGGCCTCAAAATCATTTATCTCCAGACACATTTTAAGAGTTGCCATGTCTGGAATAAGAACTCCTACCTAACTAGTTTACTACACTGCAGTATTTTACACATATTGCGAGTGCCACGTAGCTTATAGAGCTGAAACTTGGCCACAGGGTTATTTCAAGGTGACTAACATCAGCAGCAGTGCTAACATGGAAAATGGAAAGTGCAGAGTGTGTGAATGGGCCATAAATCATTCCTCTGGAAACACACACACTCAGTCACACACAACTTTACATTTGACAGGACTGAGTATACAAACGCTAGATGAATACTCATTTGTACTATCGTGTGACACAGTTATCACAAGCAACACAGACACTATAGGATTGAGGACTACCAAAAGAAATATCTACAGTGATTGACATCAGCAGGTCATGTGATATCGGCCAGTTGGATGTGGGGTGGGTGGGACAGGCCTCATAATGGAACTCTCTCTGTCTCTGTCTGTCTCTCTCTTCCCCACATCTCTGTGTAAGTTTGACATATTATAGTGTGTTGGCCTTGGATATGTGTAAGTATTCCTATCCAATGTGTGTGTGAAACATGAATGGTATACAATTTGGTGTGTGTGCACAGACATCTGTGAATGACAGATATGTATAGTCTACTGTGTTATCAGATATGGGTTTCATTTCTCTAGGTGTAGGGACATGCCCAGTATGACCTTCTATATTGAGTATGTGAATCCATTCCAGGTAGGGTTGTATTCCAGTCCAGGGTTTGGTGTTCTACAGCTAGAGCTAGCAACCTGTTTTGTCAGGATATATGTAGATAGGTTGACAATATGGAGTTTCAATGGGCGACAGATAGTGGGATACTGTAACTATTGCTGTCTGTGCTGCTTGTGTTACGTGGTTGGTGTTAGCAGAGATATTCAGACATATATACTGTTTCTCACTGTGATGTATTATGTCATCAGCTACTGACAGATATAATTATTTGCTCAAAGTTATTTCCTGGAAAATACAAGATGAATGAAGCTGTGTCCAGTATTGTGGTCCGCAGCCTACAAATTCTTGCACACTCATGCCATTCTGGAGGGGTAGCTGCAGACACCTGCTGATGGGTCTGTGTAAATGGTCCACACCTTGGTACTATGGTGGCTGAGGATCCCCTTTTTGGACTTATATCGACTTAACAGAATGGCCATATCCTGCTGTGGCCATACCTCTCAGCTGTACAGATTCACCCAGGTTACCCAGAGGCAGAGCTCATATATCTGGTCGGTTCCCCTTCACAATGTGGTTATGAGCAGGTTTGTAGCCACTTATTACTGGCTTTGCAGGCAGGGGTAGTATGGGCACACATCAGAGTTTCAGACTTCACACACTCCATGACGTCCATGCTTCTACCTGCCCACTCTGTTATTCTATCCTCTTCCTAACATTTTGCGAGCACATTTTGCGAGTGGTATCTAAGATGTATCCCTGCAGTTGGCCCTTCATCCCAGTGGTATTTATGGATTGGTCCACAGTTCATGCAGTAGGACATGATGGGCATGCTACTGGGATTTGTCAACTTGGCTTTGCATTTGTGTTCTGTTGACTGTGTTAGGTTGTTAGTTGAGACCCCATGAGATACCATATATTGGCACTACAGGTGAGGCACAGGCCTTTGACAGAGGACTGTAGGCCATTTAGTAGTGATGCAGGCCATCTGTAGCAGGCCAGTACATTCTGTCTCTCCTACATTCCCAGTCTGCAAGCCAGTGGATTCCCCTGCGGTGACAGGGTAAGTGTGTGAGGTGTTAATGGCAATAGTTCCTGTCCATATTAATCCATTGATCTGGATGCAGGCAGGGTGCTGCTTACAGCTATGGACACATCTGCATGGGACACCTCTTCAGCATACTGAATTCTGTGGGTATTCCCATAAAGAAGTGGGATCATACTGTATTCATTCCCAAAAGCAAGAATATGACCTGTGATAAACATGTGACTGATGGTGTTGTGAGCTGAGTGCATGTGTAATATGGAAGCTACTTGCAGCTGATTCACAGATATACCTGGGACATTCCCATTATACTGCCTTGTGCAGGGACATAGGCAGTGTCTCACTACTTCATATCTGTCCCTTTTTTGGTCTGCCAGTGATTGGACAGACTACATCAGTATTCCATATTACACAGACAACTAATGTGCTCCTAACCTGTATGTACAATTCCAAAGTTGTGTGCAGTTGACAGTTACATTTTATGTACTCTGTCTAGGGTAATTCCACCTGTGTACTGTGTGTATGTATGGGCCCTGATTCATGGCATGTCCATCTTTCAGACGGTGACTGATATTGACATCAGGACAGTGAGTATGGACAACTGCTGACATGGGTATTGCTGAGTAGTATTGTGGTTGGCACTGCAGTTGTTGGAACATGGCCCTGTCAACTACAGTACTGCCCATAGGCCACCTAGACACAACCTTCCATGCCTCCATGCTAACCACTTCCAGACAATATTGAACACACAACAACCTAACACACGGACCCCAACATATTGTACACATGCAATAATCTATCCTGTAGATTGGGCCAGCTTAGGTATTCTATGCTCCACTGATATTACTCCTCACACTTACATGCTACTGCATTTCTACATAGCATTGTGTGTGTGTGTGGGGGGGGGGCTCACCTGATGACTTTAAACATTTGCTATGACTGTACTGGTATGTCAGGTACTTTGTTGGCTTCCATTTCATTTTGTATTCTGACCTATCATGCAGACTTGAGGCATATCAGTAGAGTACAGATCTTAGGTTTTATTGACCTACATTTCAGTTTTAGACTTCTTACCCTTCAGAACTAACATACAGCTGCCAGACCTGTTGTAGTCTGTTTATGTAGGACTGGAGGGGGGCTGTTCACCATTGCCATAAATTGGAGGCCTTAGCCCAGCCTTTCTTTATGGCCATCTACACTTGTCCTGCTGGCTGAGGCTTGCGGTGGGTGTGTGAGCCTCACTGACATGCATGCATGTGTTCTATGGACACACATTTGGGCCACCACATGTACAGCAGTGGGATTTGTCACCTTGTCTAGTACTGCCTAGTATGTTGATACCAGTATTTGTATGGATTTCATGATGCCCATATAGGTGTCCACTATTGCTGCCATCCCATTCAGTCACCCGATTCCCTTGCATGCTCACTACCATACCATAAATACAACTATCAGAACATACTACTCCATTCAGTAATTAATAGGAAGAGTGACTTACCTTGTGGCTGTGCCAGTATTGAGGACAGTGCTGGAGGGCTGACTATGTTGGATGCACATAGTACACTCCCTATACATGGTAAAGCACAGGTAGTGTCATGTTTGGCATCCCTTTTTACTGTAAGTGTGAGTCAGGGAGAGGTGTCATTCCCTGGGTCCCTAACATGTCAGTGTATGTGCTATGCGTTGCCTCTTTTTCAAGACCTGGGCATACTGGGCATGCCTCCTTCTGCCTGCTGAGCAGGGTCAGGCAGTTCCTTATCTGAGTCCCTCTGTGCCTGTGATGGCCTTAGCAATGGTGGGGTGCTTGTGGCCTTGCCCCGTGCTGTTCCTGCTGCAGCTGTTTCTGCAGGATCATATTGTGTACCATGGCACATACTATGAACATTTGTGTACATATAGCTGGAGAGTACTGCAAGGCTCCACCGGATATGTCCAGGCAATGGAACCATGTCTTGAGCATCTGAAACACATGCTCTATTATGATTTTGGTTTGTGCATGTGCCTCATTATGGAGTTCTTGTTCAGGTGTGTGTGCATTTCTGAGGGGTGTCATCAGCCATGGCTCCAATGTGTAGCCAGCATCCTCCACTAGGTGGCCATATGTGATGTCTCCACTGGCAAATGACTGGTACAGCTGTGTCATATGCCAGACGTGGGAGTTGTGATAGCTTCCAGGGCTGCCAGCACACACATTCAAGATAATGCCCTGGGCATCGCACATGACCCGGCAGTTGATGGAGGGGAAGCCCTTGCAGTTTATGTAGACCCTACCCCACTCACTGAGTGGTGCTTTGATGTGTATGTGCATGCAGTCTATAGCACCCACTACCTCAAGGTATTCTGCTATTTCATGGAAGATATGCATATTGCTGGTCAACACCTCATAGGTGTTGAGGAAATATATGTGCTCACCGGCGTGTGCTGACATGGCATCCAGGAACTGGTGGAGTACCCTGGATGCTGATGCCTGTGAGATCCCCATGATATGCCCAGTTGCCCTTTGGAAGGTACATGTGACCAGTATTCTTAAGCCTACACATACCTTGGTATCCACTGGTATGGGTTCCCCTCTGTTGGTTCTGTGTGTGAGGCGTTCCCGGCACAGCTCAACAATTTGCTGTAGAATGTCCCTGTCCACTCTATAGCACTCCACTATCTCCAGCTCATGTAACCCCTGATAGGTTACCCTGGGTCTGTACACTCTTCTCCTCCTCCTCACTGTGGGTTGGTCATCAGCATTCACATCCTCACCACCCTCAGCCTCTTTCACATATTGATGTATGAGGGCAACAGCAGCCCCCAACATTTTGTTAGTTTTGTCAGGTAAAATTTCCCCATCTGTGTACACTGGTAGCGTAAAGTTTGTGGGGAAAAAACAGACTGGAAGGTGTTTGCATAGTTTATAGTAGTGTGCTAGGCTGTTCCATGTGTAATTGGCTGATTCTGATACATTTCACCTGTCAGCTATGCTAGTTTTCCTTGATTTCCTTCCTACTGCTGTTTTCCCTTCCCACTGCCTTCCTGTTTAAGCCCCGAGGCACACCGTGCATACCCAGTCCTCAGATGTGAACAGAGCTGCTATTTCCTGGTTTTTTTTAAATTTAAAATCTGGTGCGTGGCACACACACACCCGTTTAGGCAGTGTAAACACTGCTAGGCAGCCTCAGACATACCCCCTTCCTTAGTAGTGGTTAGCTTAGGGCAAACATGGGCCACAAAGCTCCAATAAGCTTACAGCATGCATGACACTCCCACTTATCTTATAAGGTCATCCACCTCCTAGACATATACCATGGTGTTGCTGCACCTACACAGTTGGGTGCAAGCTAACACTGAGAGGAATTCTGTGATTCCATATCAATCCCCCTCATTTGCATAAAACAGAATGCTAATTCATAGTTATCACACTCACACTCAGCCTTCCACCTTAGCAACCACTATTCCCTGGTATTGTTGTCTTATGCATGCCATTGACTATTATGACAAAATGCTGATTTGGGTTTAAAAGCTTATTTCACCCTTTTTTTCTTATTTTTGGGGCGATCCTGTTTGCGCACCGCTGCTCTATGCTTAAACGTCCGAGATCGGACAAAAAAAATAAACTTCTATTTTATAAATGTGCAACTATTTCTCATGCCAATGGCCATATATTTGGCATGCCTACTACATTGAATACATGCTTTCTTCCAAGCTGTCATGCCTCCGTTTTGTAATTTCCAGAAATGTATTCGGTTAGTAACCGAATACATTTCTGCAGTTACACTATTCCTGCACTGATGCCTGCCTACTTCCTGGATCACTAATTCATCTAATTTGCATAGTTTTCACCAGCAAATGAGGTAATTAGTATATAGCAGTGGTGTCTGTGGGGAAAAGTGTAGGCCCGCTCGTGCACATCTCGGGGGCTCGTTCCTGGATCGCTCGGTGGCCATATTGCGTGCAGCAGCTCTTGCACTATTCTGGCACTCCATGCAGAGCTGCTGAATCCAGGGATATGTCTGCATTGTGTGTTTGTAATGTTTAAATGTTCTACATGGTTACATGTAAACAGGCTACACCCTACTCTATTTCCAGTTTCAAATAAATTATTAAATTAAATGAACAGTAATCAGTAATTAAAGAAAGTCCTGCTTTGGTTCTCCGATATCACAGGTTAATTTCTTACTTAGATTCTGGGTAGCCCTTATGAGTATCATTAATACCATTATTTGTTTTAAGTTATGCAAAGCCTGATCATTGGCCCCGGTAACCTAATACATGATTGTCTGTTTTGCTGTTCTTTAAATTCAACATATCATAATAAAGAAATACAATCCACATTTGTCACACAAATGTTCATTGCATCACTGTAATAGATATCATACATTATTTTCCTAAAAAAAATGGCTGTCCACATAAGGTTAATCTGCAAAGGAATATTGAACTGGCCTTTGCAATACAAAGCAGATCATGACCTTATGTGATTTAGTGAGAATCCCTATAAATTGTTTAACAGTTGGTTGATCTTTAGAGCATTATAAGGCCCATAAAATATTTCTTAAAATAACTGAATTTGTTTTGATGGGGTTTTTTTTTTTTTTTTTTTTTTTTTTTTTACCCTGACAGAAATTCATGCATCTTACATTGGCTCAATTCCAGTGCTCATCTATAAACTAAAAAGCTGAATTCTTTGTTCATGCTCTTTTTCTGACTTGCAACATGTATGTCAATTTTTGGCTTTCAATGTGTAACAGATATCAACACCATAAATTAAAGTAAAATTTAACTATTTGCCATTTCAGTCACAGCAGAAGACACCAGAGTTTATACTACTAGATGGGGAACAGGCAAGTAATGAAAAATATACTGAGAGAGCTGAAAATGACAACACCAAAAGTGAAAAAGAAGTCCATTCAAATCTGAACCATAAAGGCTTTGTAATTACATGGAATTCCAAAAATGAAAGGAAGAAAATGCAATAATTATGCAGAGAGACTTGCACATAAATGCAAAGAATCATGCTGTGGTGTAGAATCATGTTTGGTATAGTGGTGTGTAGTGTAGTTTGGTTGTTTGAATCATGGGAAACCATGGCTAAAACACTATGCTGCATCAAGAAAAGTAAGGCATAAAATAGCACTGATATTGTGTGGATGTGTATGAAGGTAGGGGAAAGTTAAAGGTAGGAATGATATACAATCACAGCTAAAAACAGAAGAGTGTGAACAATCTGACTGTAGGTGGAAAGTGGAGTCTTCACTCGACAAACCTCTTAGTCGTATGTGCATCCTAATCACAGCATTTTAAAAGAGGGATGTGAAGGTTATAGTTTTTATTATGACCCTGATACACATTCATTAGTAGAACAAAGAAAGTGTAAGAAATGGACTTGAAATACAGTCACACCCCCTTTATTGCATTGTTACTCAGCTCTGGATGAAATAAAACATAGATAAGGTCATAGATGACCAACTTCACTGATACACCATCAACAGTTTTAAGTAAAATTACTTATCCAGGATGGGCTGTTTTCAATCTGATATTATATGCAGTTTGTTTTCAGATTCACATCCTACCTGGATCTGTACACATTTCTGGTGCTGCATCATTAACAATATGCGTCTTTCCATTCTGCTTGCTTAACTATTGACTCTGTCATTACTTTTCTGTTATGTTAATCTATACGTGTTTAAAAGTGTCCCATCTGTAAAGATAATAGCAGTAAATTAAGCTTGTAAATAATGACAGCAGCTCTGAAGAGGCAGCTGATGAAAAGTAATGAGCATTTGTTTATATTAATTGTATTTCTTTAGTCAAATGGTTAGTGTGTTAGACAGAGCTGCCTATTTTTAGACATGATACATACAATTCTTCTGGAAAATAGCATGCTTTCACATGCAATACATAAAAAGCAGACATTAGCGTTACATTTTCTTGAGTTTGCAATTCTCCTGTCACTGCAGTTCACTACACCAGTATTTCAGAGGTCAGATTTGTTTGCTTTCCCTGAATCATAAAGTAGAAGAAGATGAACATTAACCAGCTGATGGTGGATAATAACATTCGAACAAGATCGTGCAGAAAAAAAATTAAAGAAATGCCATGTTGGTCCACTAATAGAAAGCACAAAGACACCGGAACAAAAAAGCATTATAATACCTTTTATTGGACCAGCATAGGTTTTGCAGTTACACGAGCTTTTGAGCTGCCATGAGCTCTTTGCTAGGAGTTATTAAGTTACAGTTGCTTAAATATCCATTTGTGCCTGGATGATGTACATTCCTTTCTAGGCACAATTGGATATTTAAGCATCATGCAAAGTGATTCTACATGCATTAAAAAGAATTTCTGATACTCAATTATGTTGCAAATTACAGGTCATTAGTCAGCCAGGGCAAATGAAAAGGGACCTGCAAACAAAGTATAGACTGAAAAATGAAAGACTTTTTCATGCAAGATGCATTTATTTGGACCTTGACCAAGAAGCAGAATTTTTAAAACTATTCCTTTTAATTTAGAAATGCATATTTCAGAATATTTGTTTAGTTTTAAATACATTTTCTGTCTTTAAAGGAATATGGAGCTGGAACAAAGGTTGCAAAATATAAAAAGGAATATCATTAGTCCAAAGGCACTGGCTATAGGATAAGAATGTATAAAGTGCTGCAGTAGTTTACCACAAACATTGCTTATTAGTACGTGGAAACAGAATAAACTAAGAAAAAATTCACAAGGAATATTAGGAAAAGTATGAATGGTCTGTGATTAGGACGTTTTATTTATTCATCTAGTTCCATTTGTTTACTGGGATAGTCCAACTGAGCAATACTCATTTTCAGTAGAGACCAAGAGAGGAAATCTCTACAGATATGAACTCAATATATAGACAATAACATACATGTGATAACACAGAATATCCTATATAGATATTCTGTCAGGTGTTTACATGAAAGGAAGGCTCCGTAAGTATGACTGCAACATATAGTCAGTGATGTACATATAGTAACTCAGTTTAAGCTAAGGAAGTAATCTGTCATGTATGCAGATGATGGATGCAGCTGAATAAGTCAGCATATAATCTATCATGTATGCAGGTAATGGATGCAGCTGAATCAGTCAATGTATAATTAATGTATTAAAGCACCTTCTTCAAAGGATTAAGAAATAAGAGTTGTAGGGTTAGGAGATGACAAAGGTGAAAAGATTAAATATACATGGAGTAAATATTAAGATAAATTTAAGTGAAAGATGAGGTGAGGTGGCTTGGATCAGGTTATAAAGCATGAGCAGAGTGCATTCCTGAATGTTTTAGGAGGTCAGAGTTATAAAGGTAATATTTAGTAAACACGAGAAACGTATAATTATAGATCAGATGGAGGAAACATGAGGAGAAATTTAAGTGAAGAAGAGAAACACACTGGAGAAAGAAATTTAAAATCTTCTGATACAGCTAAGGTTAAAGAATATCTGGGGCAATGAATAGCATTGTCAGGACAATTTCTGTTTATTTATTCATTTTTAAGATAGTTTATTTATTTGTTTAATACTTCTTAACCAGGAAAGGGAACTTTACTAAAGACCCTTCTGAACTATGACTCAGGCCTCAAGAGCAGTTTGTCTTGCAGACATAGTTTGAAGGGAAGAAAAGAAAATGCAGAGAAGAATAAGAACACAGGAGTGAAGGCACGAAGGAGAGTAGGGGAAATGGAATATATGGGAACAATACATGCAGAGGAATATTAAGGAGGAATGAGATTTAAGGGAAGGCAGGATCTGAGCAATTCATGTAATGTTGGACTGAATGGTACTCATTATAAAGAAAGAAAGAAAACTACATACGCATTGTAGAATGTCAATGAAAAATGTTAATATGGTTTGTTTTCTATTAATGTATGTGAGCAGCACAGAGAATTTAGGTTTAGAATGTAGAATAGTTGGAGAAAGAGCAGGTTTCCTTGGCATAGCAATAAAATAAGTAATAATTCAGGGTGCAATGCTATGTTTGTGCAGTAAAATTGTCAATAAAGAATGGTGTGCTAAGGAAGGGAGTTAGAAAAAGGGTTAGGTATAGAAGTGAGAGTGGGAAAGAAATTAAAGAAGAGGAAGAGGACAGTTACAAGACCTTCAACAGTGAAAGGGGTGATGGGCCAAAAGTTCACAAGGTTTATTTTTCCAGAAGATTGAAAAGGGTATATAGGTCTGGATACTGTGTACCCACCGAAGAAAATGAAAATTACAGATGTTGTTAAAAACAATTGCCAAGACTGAATTTGGAGAGTTCAGAATAGGTCTTGCTTAAGGCAAATAAAAGCAGAAACTATCCCATTCTTAGCCGTGCATGAGTAATAAATTATGTTGCAGGGTTTGCAATGGTAGTGACTAGATAAAGAATAAGTGATTAGATAGAACCTATGGAGAACAGTGGGAATGCTCATTGAAATTATATATATACCTATATGTATATAAATATATATATATATATATATATATATATATATATATATATATATATATATATATATATGTATACTATACTATAATATGTATATATATGTATATATATATATATATATATATATATATGTATACTATACTATAATATGTATATATATATATATATATATATATATATATATGTGTGTGTGTGTGTGTGTGTGTGTGTGTGTGTGTGTGTGTATACACATTTCAATCACAATGTATAAAATGTCATTTATCTATTTATTGCTTTTATTCCCTCAAGCCTGCTATGATATTCACTTTTGTATTTAAAATATTCATGTATTGCATTTTGTCATTCACTCTTTATATAATGTCACGTAACTATTGTGTTTTCTCTGGGCTGAGACTGAAATGGATCTATTGGGATTGATACTCTATCCCAGTAAGCAAATACAAAATAAAAAATAAAATACAGCTCATGAAGTGTTACCATCAGTGAGCTAATAAAGCAATGGAAAAAAACATTAGGTTTAATTAGTTCTTGAGAAGGTGATGGAGAGAGCAAGGTTTGATCATGTTGAAAGCTTTACAAAACACTTGGAAGAATTAAGTGATACATTGCATGGACTCTGCAATGGAGGAAGCAGTGGGAAACAACTGGAGCAAGTAATAGGGGGAAATGCATTAAAAACATGGACACTTTAAATGAAAAGGGGGCGTAGTAAGTAACAGGAGAAATGCATTGAAAACATGGACTCTTTAAATTAAAAAGGGGTGTAGAATGAAACAGTAACATTGTTAAGAAATGGAGTGAATTGATGATAGCAGAGGTTACTGAATAATAAAAGGGTTAAGGATAGCATTTTTCTATACTTTTATTAAATACTCATAAAATGTACAAAGTACAAAGAAAATAATATATATTCACAAAGATTCCATAAAGCAGCAAACCCCTAAAAGAGATCAGAAAATTAATGTTAGTCACATTTAAATATAATCATAATTCCATGACAAAAACACCCCCATCAATCTACATCTCACCAGAAGTCATCTAATGAGGAATTAATGACTCTTAGTATATTTCTGCTAATCAAGTAATTGACAGATAGGTATAACTTTGTTTCACATCTGTTTAACTTTATTCTTTTTATTTATATCTGCCTTCAATCCAGTAACCGTTGGTAAGACCTTGCATTACTTATCCTTTTATCATCTGTTCTCCATACAAGGCCCACCTTCCAAGATCTCTCCACATTACTTTGTATCCTACTTCCCAAAACTAAAATTATGCATACCTCTAATTCGGCCTGTCCTTGATCTTCCCCACCTAACCCTAACAAACAAAACTCCCACCTGTGAAGAACCTTTTTCACAAAGATGCTTTCCCATTCCTTAATGCAGAATTCTCAATACCTCCAAATCATACCACAGTCACAAAACAACTGTATAAGCTCAATGTCCATTTCCCCACACCTCTAACATTTACTCTCACCCCTAAAAAACATTATTGAGAATCTGAAGGGAAGACCTAAACCATCTATGAATCTAGTGCATATAATAGTCCTCTGCCACTTGTAACTCTCTCAATTTATCTGACCATGTTAGGCACTTCTGACAGTTTTCTCGGGACAAGAATATATCTTCATTCCTCAACCATTTCTGCCTTAAACTCTACATTTTACCTCCATACTTATGTCTAAGAAACCATTTATATATGCTATAACATGAAACCTTTCCACTAACTTCCCAATTGCCTAAATAACTGCACTTTTCTCTGAACATCCATCACTTCTAAAGAGTTTCTCATACCTAATCTTGCAATACAATGTCCTACAGTGAATGATGACATATTTTCATGCAAACTAAGAGCCTGTGGGTTATGTTAAGCTAGCTGAAAATAAAGGACTTGGAGGGTGGCATTAACATTGCAGGTCGTGTTATAACACTGTCCATGAAGAAAAGATACATGGCAATACCAAGACACACATTATGCGATATAGACAACATGAAGGGCAGATAGTGTGGTATGCTGGAAAAGGTATTCAATGAATGAAGAAGAAGATGAAGTAGAGAATGAAACACTAACTGAACTGTTGACCTTGAGGCAGAATGAGGTAGCACAAAGAGACTTGTTAGATGGCTACAGTTTACAGACCATGAAATATAGAAAAAAATGGTGCTGAAAAACATAAGAATTCAGAGGTGGGCAAGTCTATTAATGTCTCACATCAACATTCTGACAGTAACCTGGACTGTTTGTGTTTCTTGAATATGAGGAGAAGTAAATCTGATGAAGGTAGTGTTAGGCATGTTCTTGAAAACCAGATTAAGGCCATAACAGCTGGAACAACTGGCCAAATGTGATCCACATAACTAGAAATAAATTCAAAGAAGTAAATGTTAGGAAACCAGTAGGAAAGAGTAATAATAATTGTTCAACATTGTTGTTTACAATTCCTGAGTAAAGTTTAATGTGAGCACAGGACTATAAGCCAATATTGAATGGAGTCAGGGACTTTAGATGAGTGGATTTTGACTCACTGACTAAGACAGTATGAATTGGTATAAGAATGGGATAGGATATCAATAAATTATTATTTCAGGAAGGTGAATTAATATGGGTTTCTAAAGGCTATAAAGGTAGAGTACAAGAAATGGAAAGCAATATGACCAGAAGAAATACCTTAAAGAAAAGAGAAAGTGAAGAAGGTTGCAAAAGGAAAGAAGATGGCTTGTAAGAAGGTGAGTTAGGGCAAGAGGGGAAATTATCTCTTAGGGGTTGCCTTAAATAAGTTAAGTATCCTCCTATAGAAAGTCAAAGTTGAGTTAAAAGAAAGTCTGCTGGGGTTGGGGATGCAAAGTCTGTCATTTAAAGCACTGATTTCTTAGATACACAAGATGAGGTAAGTAGGACCTGAACAGATAATAGGCTGCTGAAGTAGGTAGAAGGTTTAAGAGGAAGGCAGGCATCAGGGTGAGATACTATACTTATTCAGCCCCATTTTCTCAAATAAAAGCTGAAGCAGGACACAAACATGATAGGAAGGAATCTACGAAAATGAGATTAGTTGTCCATATGGTGCAGTACTAATGAAGGAGATGAAAAGAGGCACAATTTTCTGGGGAAGGGCATTTTTCTGAAGCTGAAAGCTATCACCACTTATATTTAAAATGCTGGCTAAGGTAATTGGGAGATTTTTCTTAGACTCCAGTGTTGTAAGGAATGACTGTAAGATAGATGTTTTTAGTTCTGTCATACAATCTCACAAGATTAAGAGAGGAATGACTATAAGGTAGATGTTTTTAGTTCTGTCATACAATCTCACAAGATTAAGGGAGGAATGAGAAGTCTATCAGAAGATTAGCAAGATAGTTGAGTTCTTAGATGCCAGTGGTTTAGTAGAGATGCAACATCATGGCTTCATATGACAAACATTATGACAACTTCACTTGTCCTTAGTGCAATCATCTTACTGATCCCAGATGAGAAAGGCATGAACCATAAAGGTGCAGTATGTTTAAACTTCAGCAAAGCCTTGAACTGGCTCCTCAGTGGATTCATATGAAAGCAGGATGTGTTTAGGATTTTGAAGGCTTGAGGCAGAAGTGAGAAATATAGCAATCTTAAATCATATTAAAATAATAGTTAATAACCTGATAGCACAGGATCAGTGTATCTGCCAAAACTATCAGTGATATGGGTTTTACCAGCCAAGTCGTCAAAGGTTTGGCTTGGTGTGAAAGTTCATAGAAAGGATAGGAAAAATGCTTAGTTTCCATTAATGAGGTTTGGGTAAAAGATTATTAGTGCCATTTTATCAATTGTAGAGACCTGGGCGATCTATAAACTGATTGGGAGACAGTAGTGTCATATGATAGCTGTGTGGAGAAACATGTGCACTAGCAAAAGATCTGAACCTGGACCAAGAGCAACAAGAGAGATGGAGATAGGAGGTAGAGTACATCAAAGAAAACTGTTGTCATAATGTGATGGCCCATGGAAATCCACTTTCAGTACTTATCTGCTAGGAAATTAATAGGAAACTGTAGTGAATGCAGAGGCCTCTAGGGAACTATTGTCAGCATCAGAAAAAAATGATTAACAGAATCAAGCTGTGACATCCCAATCTGGGCCAGTAATCAAGGAGCCTGAATCCTCCCACTGACACTGGAGAGGGATGTTCACTTGGAACAAAAATAGATACAAACATATTTCAACATGAAGCTCTATGTATCAAGCGCAATTGCCCTTAGGAACACACAGGGAACACACTCAGTCCGGGAGCTGGTTTCTCTCTCTCTCTTTCCAAATCCTCAATAAGACTTCCCACTGGCACAGCTATAGAGTTCAGTCTGCAGCCAAGTGTCCAAGCCTGATCCTCCACCAGTCTCTTTTTGAAACCAGTGCTTCTTGCCTCTGCTCCAAGTAGTTGACACACCCACTTTTTGAGATTTGATTTGCACACACACACACACACACACACACACACACACACACACACACACACACACACACACACACACAAACCTGGGAAAGGCTGGCACAGATTTACTAGCTACATCCCTTTCTGCTCAGACAGTAAGGTAATTACTACCACCAGACACTTCAATGCCGGCTACTCTAAGGCTCTTACAAGGGTAACCAATTATACTGAGTGAAATTAATATTAATACAAATGATAGTGTTTGGCCAATGCAGTAAGGCTTTCAGGAGTCACCACAGTGTGTTGTCAACAAATAGTGGTTAAAATATTCTCTAAAAGACCAGCCACAATGAAAAGTTTAAATATAGTTAATAACAAATAATGAAAGAACATGAAAATACTAAATATCTATTTACAATAAACACCAGAGTTTCAATCACAGGAAATATTAAAATAACGCAGATGAATAGATTCACACCGATACAGAAAAACAGTACTTAACTAATCAACGTATATTTTCCTGATTTAGCTAAATAATTACTATTCCCCGATCACTTACTAGAGCAAGAAGTAGGTGAAGGGTCCTTCTTTGTCAGGTTCCAAAAATAGACTGCCTTGAGACTTCTCTCTCTCATCTGGTACTAAGACATCAATTTTGTCCTAGATTACAGAATGACATCACATACATCTGGTCTTCTGACTTCTGTTTCCCACACTACCCACATCACTAGAAGCTGCCAGGATTTAGCACATACATATTGCAATACATACATTGAGCTTTGCTAAAGTTTATTGCAGCATCTGGAAGCTGTAAAACAATTTCAACACTCCTGCTTTTCCTACAGAGACTAATAAAACATACTTCTTACAGACATGGTGCCCCTGGATTCATTCAAAACTATGAGATAACATCTTTATGGCCTAGATCCAGTAATTTAATTTCAGAACCTTTTTCAAAGTTAGCTGCAGCTGGACTGTGATTAATCTCTTCTCTTTCAGTATTCTCCATTAACATATATTGTCAAAATACAGTCAGGACCAACTGTTGGTACATTTTTTAACACTACCAACTTTACAAATTCATTTTTCAACATAAACATCTGTACAAATCAGTTTGATATACAAATGGCATATAATTCTTTACAAAATTCCAGCTAGCTGTGCTGGCATATGTCACACATCCACTGCCCTACTTCTCCTGGCATAGCTGGCAAAACCTCACATCATCACACAAGCCACAGTTACATTAATACACTTGAGCATCATGTCAGAAAATAAGCGTCCAGCACAATAAATAGAATTGTAGGGAAATCCTACATGACCAAGTCAGAAGAATCCTGCAAAATTAGCATGATCATTGATTCCACAGAAATGCAAAAGGTTCAGAAGTCCCCTAGAAAATTATTGAAAACAGGGCACCTCAGCAGTATTGTTAAAACTTAGAACAGCAGCATTACTGGAGTTCACGAGCACACCATTCATTTAGAGAAGGGAGATATATCCTAGAAAGATAACAAGAACTAGTGACATCTATGCAGTATTAAATGAACCAGGTCCCACAGGAATTAACAGTTATGATACCAGTCAGATTTAATGAAATCTGGGAATATGTGAAGGATTAAAGGCATCAGAATATCCTTGTCATAATTACTAGAACTGGAAACCAGAATAGAAGTCCAAGTAAAGTTAGGCTATTCAAGAAAGACAAATAAAACAACAAATTCACAAGTATTGTTGGAGTCAGTAGACACATTGCAATGCTACAGGTGTCACACCACTGCCAACATCATCATGAGCAACTGCCTGAGGTTATTCAGATAAATTAGCATGTGATGCTGCTGAAATGTGTAGATCAGGGAATCCTGGCAGAAACATAAATTTGGGGGTTCCCGGAAAGATTACAGCAGTAGGGGAACACATGTAGAAGTAACAGTGTCAGGGGATTCTTAGCAGTTTTTGCAAACTCAGAAAGCCCAACACGCCTTAAATAATTTGTCACCCACATATGTAAAGGAGCAGTACTAGTGAGTGGGTTGTTCATTCCTTTAAATTAACTGTTAGCCATCTGAACTAGTAGCAGAGAGTAATATTTGCTGCTGACAGCAAAGCTAGTGCAGTACTGAAGAAAAAAAGAGAGTTAAGTTTTCTTCAGCAGAGTCTTGATGAAGTTATCAGGGTAGTTAGACAAAAACAAATGTCATTTAATGTAGAAAATACAATGTCATGCACATTCCTGGTGAGCAGAACTATAGAGTGTGTGTGTGTTTGCGTGCTTGTCTGTACATGTATGTTTGCATATCTGTGGTGTGAATGTGTGTGTGTGTCTGTGTGTGTGTGTGTGTGTGTGTGTGTGTGTGTGTGTTTGTGTGAGTACGGCTATGTTTGTGTGTGTTTGTCTGGACTTGTCTGTAAGTCTGTGTGCATTTGCATATCTGTAGAGTGTGTGTGTATGTGTGTGCATATCTGTGGTGTGTGTATGTGTGTGTTATACATATGACTATGTGTAATGGGAATCCAGTTTGAAAACTAAGTTATTTATGTATTTCTTTTGCATGAGGAAGTAAGTTTTGTAAAGCATACTGTAGATAATCCAGGGTGAAGCATTGGCTTCCTCCCAGCATACTGTCATCCCCAACTAGCCTTATCTGCAAGGCCATGGAATGAATTATCATGGACTTTATTAACAAAGATATAGAAAATCTCCAAACGCTAGACCCAACCCAGATTGGCTTTGTCAAGGGAGATCATGTCTGTTAAACTTGGTGGACTTCTTTGAGGCAGTCACCAAAGCCCTAGATGAGGGCATATCTGTGCATATGACCTGCCTAGAATTAGCAAAGGCCTTTGACACAATCTGTCACTCAGGCTTCATTGATAAACTCACCCTGAATATCAACCCATATATTGTTAGGTGGGTTGCAAACTGGCTCACTGACAGAATTCATACGGTCAGATAGGGGACTCCACCTCCTCCAGTAGACCCGTAACCAGTGGTGTTCCACAGAGATCCGTTTTGGGACCCCTACTGTTTGGAATTATTGTCTCCAAAGTACAGGCTAAAACTAAAGGACTGTACCTGTAAAAGTTTACTGATGACTGCAAACTAGAAGCGATCACTGAAACCCTAGCAATGTCAACATCCTGCAAGAAGGTCTTATGCAGACTAATGACTGGTGCCAAACTCATGGTCTTAAACTTAATGCGAAAAAATGCATTATCATCCCTTTCGGCAAGGGGGATGTTCCTACAAACTACCACATCAATAGCAATACCCTATGCACACAGCCAGAAATGAGAGGTCTGGGCACACAGGTTGACAGCAACCTTAACTTCGATCGTCATGTCTCCATAGTGGTAAGAAGGACATTTTATATTGCTCATCTCATAAGTAAGGACATTGCCTCTAGAAAAGGAGAGGTTATAATCCCACTGTATTTTTTTCTCATCAGGCTAATAATAGAGTATAACAGTTTCTTTGGTATGTTCCTTTCCAAACACCTGCAGCAATTAGAGATACCACAAAGTTTCCTTACAAAGAAAATTCAGGATCTTCAAGATCTGTCTTATGTGGACAGACTGAAATTATTGTCACTTTAGTCTGTGTTGTACAGACTGCTCAGAGGCGACCTGTGCCTTGTATATAGAGCAATCTCTGTCCCAGCTTTAAGGGAAATGCTGCACATGCGCAAGTCAAATGACACACAGGTCACTCGCTTAAAGGACTATAACCTGGTATGTGATATCAACTGAATTTGCTGGAGAGACAAATTTGTCTCACAGAAATTGCCCCATTTTTGGAACAAGCTTCCTATTCATGTTAAACAAAACCCCCTCAGTGGCCCTATTTAAGTACAATTTGAATTATTGGATGAATAACCGTAAATTTAGCCTGGGGGTTCCACCTATGTCCCGCTTGGACAGGGGCAATGGGTGCTAATTTTAATGTCTGCTTGAGCCAGACACACTTGGAACACAGGCTGAACTTGGCTAGGCTTGTAAGGGCCTTGAGGCTATTAACCTAGTAACCTCTTATGATCTTATAATCCTATGAATGTTCCATCAAACTGTAACATGTTACGGGAATATGTGAGAAGCAGTACACCTACTCAGATCTGACAGCGTTAGTATAAACCGTGTACTCAAAGAAATTACTTCATGACTGAACTGTTATACACACTCTGAAGAGCATCATAAGACAAGTAAGACATGCAGTAATATATTGCTATTATGTTGGTAGCCTAACCACAGTGGAGGGCATTTTTAAACAGTTGAAAAATTATTTGAAAATGAATGAACATTTGATTACATAGTTGTACTTGTTGCCTGAAGCATGAAATAGCTCAATATAATATTGAGTGATGATTCAGTCTCCCAGTTGCTTCAACCATCCAAATCTAGGAATAATTGGTGGAAGAGGCATGGCCTCACTGGAGAGGATGTCTAGTAGCGAAATAAGTGAGAGATTACACCAAGAAAGGGAGGAGCTTATTGTTGCATCAAAGCTAATACTTTCGGTAGTATGGTGAAAACTACTCCTAGATTTCCAAAGGCACCAGCTTTGTGGTGCAGAGGGATGGAGCCCCTACTGTGACTCAGATGACCTGCATTTGAATAGTATCTCCTATGGTGGAGAATCCAGGTGGGTAGGGTAAGTTGGATCAATAATTTTTGTCTCACCCATTCCGTGAGGGAGGGAGGCTAGGGTTTCTGCCTTTAATTCAGCACACCCCAGGTGATGGGGTACTTCTTAAACTGTGGGCCATGTAGTCATGGAACTTGGCATAGAAGGAAGGCTGATGCTAAATGATACTATGTGCAGTGATGCATGTACTATCAAACAGCTCAGGCATAAAAAAAAGTGTGTGTGTGTGTGTGTGTGTGTGTGTGTGTGTGTGTGTGTGTGTGTGTGTGTGTGTGTGTGTGTGTATGTGTGCGTGCATGTGTGTGTCTGTATACGTGAGTGTGCGTTTATGGATGCATGTGTAACCATTTGACAATTGATATTCCGAGACTCATTAGTACAAGTCCCAGAATAGTAAGACTGAATGAGGACTTACTTATATCAAGTCCAAGACTGCCAATTCAGAGTCTTCCCTTTCTTCTTATGTATGCTGATCACTGAGCTGGTATATATAAGATTGGAGTAGAGGGCTTTCACTCTGGAATGAGGAAGTGCAGGGGGACTTGGTACCTGCAAAAAGCAACTTTATAGAAGAGTGATATTTGACATTTGCTATTTTCCTGTAGTTTAATTTTTTTTTCGTAATTCCAGGGTCTCACTTAGATTTCTCGGAAGTATAATAGAAGCCGTGTGTTTGTGTGTGTGTGTGTGTGTGTGTGTGTGTGTGTGTGTGTGTGTGTGTGTGTGTGTGTGTGTGTGTGTGTGTTTTCTACATAGCATATAAGCACTTAGTAAACAGAGTGACTCATTTCCTGAAAATGAACTCCATATCTTCATTATGTAATGCAGTTTTTGTTAATTACAATATCAGTTGCTACTGGAATATTGAAAGTGTTCCTTGATGTACTTTATTTATATGCTTTTTGTAAGAGGCACTATTTTAGTACTTTCTTCACGTTTCCACATTTCACTGATTAAAGTATTTTCCTAGTCCTCTTCTTCAATAGGCTTCTTTTTAACTCAGTCAGAGCATCCTGGCAAAGAAACTAGAAATAAATAAACACTCAAATAAATTAATAAACATGCCAAGAAATGAATAAATAAATAAAACAGTTATTTAGTTGTTGTGAACTTACCCCTTCTGCAGTTCTTATATTATACAATATAGTCTAAACAGTTCAACAGATAACATGCTCCCCTTTGTTGTTTCCAACAACAAAAGGTAGCATACTGTCCTTGGTTGCTGGAAAATGAGAAGGCTATTAGTTATGTTCCCATACCAGGCAGTTGGATTATTTACCAATAGGGACACTGCAGTGTGGCACTGCAGCATAAGGGGGTTGCTGCACTCCTAAGTGTGCTGTCTTTTGAATGAGATGTTAAACTGAAGCCCCACCTGCCTAAGGTGGTGGTAACGCACGTGAATATAAAAGATCCAATGGCACTTATTGAAATGAGTAAGGGAAGTGCCCTGGCCAAATTTTCTTTTGTCAGTATGAATGCCACCTTGGGTATCCCCTGAAAAGAGGCCATTGGCATACTGGAACTAACCCTGTCATAAAGTATAAATAAAATAGCAAAGCTGTGTTAATAGCTCCATTTACCATTGTTTATCTACTTCAAACACACAGTGAAGGCGCTGTTATGATTTACTTCTTCAGTGCCATTCTTTTCTTTATTTTTATGTCTACATCCACTTTGGACCAAGTAAGATGGCCTCCCATCCTACACTCTCAGCTATATTTCATTCTTCAGTTGCAGGAGTAAAGAATTCCCATATAATAGAGAAATATACAACTTATTCTATGCTGCAGGAGAATTGTTCATGAGCTCATTCACTCATGATGACAGTCAAATCATAGGGAACAGGCTAACTTTTCTGGTCCTGTAGGATGGCTTCTCCTCTCCTCTGGTGGAGTATTGCCACCCCTTCCAATGCAGTGGCTCTTTCAAGCTGGACTATAGCTGCCGTCTGAAGGGAAGTATGCCTTCATATGCTTATTTCACCTCATCTCACACTGCGACTTGCACATGGCAGTGTGGACTTTACAGGGTTGAACTCCATAGGGTAAACATCAAGTGCTCCTGCTAGGTGTCTTCCATGCCCAAGGTGAGCCAAGGCCATGTCCCACTCCCCAGGATGAACAAACCAGCAGTGGATGCTCAGGCCTATCTTCCCCTAGCAGCTACTACAGGTGCAGTGATCTGCAACGTAGTCAGGGCTATATCTCTCAATGCCACTTAGTGGCTTTTTTGTGACAATTTACATGCCTGTGCTGCACCAAATGAACATACTGTTTCTCATTTTACCTACCCCCATCATAGCTTTTATTGGTCAGTGTACATGGGGGACCCTTTTTAGGGTACATGTTGTTTTTTTAAAAGGTTCTCATATCTGAACCCCTCAAATTTCTATGTTATCATACAAAAAAAGAGATAAAACGGTGGTCACCATTTCAATGCTGTAAGTACAACAATGTTTCCTTCTGTGAGTGTAAGGACATTACCGTTATTATTTAATTCTTATTGTTTAATACTTCCATTTCTGATACTCTGCCATTCCATACTACCACAAAACGTAAGAGTTTAGATTATACCAATCTCTGTCTAACATGTTCTACTGCTGTAAAAACTACAGTTAGACAACTTCAAATACATTTCTCCTTTAAGAGTCAACTCCAGGGAGAAGAAAGAAAGAAGATGAAATATGGGGGCTTGCAATATCTAATTCAGGGCTGCTGGTGAATTTTAGTCCACATGAATGAAAGTAACATACAGTGCCAATACTAAGACATAAGTAGTATTAGTAACCTTTTATTGTAGAACGTATTAATTTTACTTATTATCACCATGCCCTAAGTAATTTTGGAAATT